>NC_137053.1:41864658-41897158 GCF_032717465.1 Coenobita brevimanus | reverse complement strand
AAACCTTCTCCGGTTCAGTCCGATTGGAGTGCCGCAATCACCCTCTAAACCACAAGGCGCCACAGTTTGGTTATAATTATGGTTACCACCCAGCGCAGTAAATGGTTCCTTGGTGTACTAGGAAACCATTCGGCTTGTCACTCAGTGAAGGGTCACCCACAGGCAGAAGGAACAGGAAAGAATGAAGGAAAGACAGACAAAAAAGGGAGTGTAAAGTGACCCGTAGGCAGAAGGACGAGGAAAGAATGAAGTAAAGAATGGCAGAAGAGGAAGGGACGAAAGAAGGAAGGACAGGAAAGGGCAGACACCTGAGAGCAGCACTACATGGAGTGAGTGGTGAGCGTCCCCACCTACCATTAAGACTTAAAAATACCACCTGTATTTCCCCCATTTAAGACTACTAGAATGACTAAAACCCAACGGCCTCTCTAACAAACCATGCTCACGGACAGGTTATTAGTTAACGAATCGCAAGCAGTGTGTAGTGATAAATGGCGATTCATCAGGAGGAGTTCCTCAAGGATCAGATCTAAGGGCAGTTGTTTTCACCATTGATATATATTATCTACAAAATGGGCTCGTTTCTAAAGTAGCCAAATTTGCAGATGACATGAAGACTGGAGGCAAAGCAATTACAAAAGCAGACTGTGAGTCTATGCACAACGACCTGGACGAGGTAATTAATTGGAGTGAAAAATGACAGAAGAAACTGAATGTAGATAAATGTAAGAAAATACACTTTGGCGACTAGAACATTACATTAGAATAAAGCATGTTCGATACCTGACTGACGGAAGTAAAAGAAGAGAAGGAATGAGGAATTATTTTCAGTAACGACCTTAGAAATCAAAACAGTGTATAGCAGCCAGTAAGTAACTTGGCAAGAAAAAACAAAAAAAAAGTAAGGCTTCACAAGAAACATTGATCATAAAAGGCCCATTGTAATTTCTAAGTATTATACGTCGATAATTAGACCACACCTAGAATAGCATGTTGCGGACAGCAATGGTCCCCGGATCTTATTACGCAAGAAGGAAGGCTCGAGAGAGTGCAGAGCAGAACAACAAAAATGATTCCATCCCCGCTAAAGTTACCTACGAAGAGAGACTAAAGAACCAGAATATGTTTCCTCTGAAAACCAACGACTCAGGAGAGATTTAATACAAGTGTTAAAAATTCTTAACCAAAACGACCTTGTTAGATATGAAGTGTCCTAAATACAAAATAATACTGTGAATGGAAAAAATGGAATGAAGCTCAAAAGGAAGCGATGCAGAACTAATATTTGGAAAAACCACTTTAATATTCCCGTAGTGGAACAATGGAATAGGCTACCAACACCCGTAGTGAGTGCAAAAACTATTGATAAGTTTAAAATTCAGTTAGACAAATCTTTCCAGTCTATAGGCTGTAACTACTTTTGTGTTGTTTATTTCCAGGTTGAAGTAGATTTAGCAGAATTAGCCCAAACTTTTGTCTACAGCAGAAAATCTTGTCATGGGCCAATAGGCCTCCGGTTATCAGTACTTCATATGTCCTCCTACATACTCCTATTTACTCTCTCTCTCTCTCTCTCTCTCTCTCTCTCTCTCTCTCTCTCTCTCTCTCTCTCTCTCTCTCTCAATACATCTCTTAATCACCCTCATCATTCTAACACAACCATCATCCTTCATCATCATCATCCTAAAACACTTCAGTTTCCCTCCCGTTTTCCTTCCCTCACTTACCCTGACTCCCCAGCATCTCCCTCTCTACACATGTCCCCTACATCAATCACATTAATAATCCGCCATCGATCTTCCTTCGTCATTCTTCCCTCGGCACACCTCAGTTCTTCACCCTTGATCTCTCGTTCTCACATACCCCAAGTTCCTTTCACTCACCAAGGCTCTCCTGTGCTTTTGTCTTTCATACTCCAACTCCCTGCATCTCTTTCCACTATAATATCATCCTAAGTATCCACTTCCCCTTATCTAGTATTCCTTTATTCCTCTATCTTTCTATCATCGACACCTATCATTGCCTCTCTTTCCCTCATTCTCATACACTCTTACCTCCCTCTGTTACTCGAATTCTGCATAAATACCTCTTTCCTCTAATATCGCCCTAGTACTCCCCCTTCCCTATTCGTTATCTTTACCACAGCACTATTTAACTTGCGTTCATTTTCTTCTTTCATCCTAACATATCACTGCCTCCTTCACACACCATTACCTCCCTCTCATTCTCGTTCACACACACACCACTCCTGTCTTCCCTTATCCTTCACACAAAATATTATTTCGTTCTTCCTCAAGTTCACATAACTTTTTTCCCTTCTCTAGGCCTCACACTCAACTTCCCTCCTCCCTCACCCTTATCCTCTCTCTTCTCTCTTTCCTTTCCTCCCTCCCTCTCACATTACTTCCTCCTTCACTCACACACTCTACAACCTCTCTTAACATTCCCCCTCACTTTCTCTTAGCTGCCTCTTCCTTTCCCCTTCTCTCGCTCCCGCACACTATTACCTTCCCTCTCCTCCCCTCACATTTTTTCTTCCTCCTGGCCTCTCCAACCAACACTCCCCTCCCTCTCTACGCCTGTCCTTCCCTCTCACCCAGCCGTAACGTCCGTCTCTCCAGTCATTTCGTTCCACACTTTCTGTAATGATATATTTTCCTTTCGCATTTCGGCTTTCTCTGTACACATTTTCACGCCTCTTTTCTTCATGTGGATTCCCTCGTCGAGCATCCCAACCTGCACCAGCCTACATTCTCCTTTTACTCACAGTCTCCCTCCCAAATTCCATTCTATCTCATATTCTTCCCTCCCCTCTCCTTCTTTTCATCCGAGTTTCCTCTTTCATTTTATTCTTCCATTGCTTTCCTTTCTTACGTGTGCAGAACTCGTCCAGATGTTTTTCTTCATTCCTGTCTCGCTCCTTTTCTCTCCTCCACTTACATTCTTCTTCTACTGTCTGATGTTCGAACTCTTTTTCTTTCTCCTTACATAGTTCCTCCTTCTTTCGCATTACCATAATTCTTTCCCTTTTCATCCATCGGCCTTAACGTATTCATATTTATAATTTCTGCCGCTATTCTTCCTATTTCTTTCATGCACAGTTAGGATCAATAGTTCATTCACACCGTCTTAAAACCGTGTCAAATTCAAATCAGCTTTTGCTAAACCGATTTAGGATAATCACTAGTCTGGAAGGCCAAAAGTATAAGAGAATTAGTTATCTGGACTGCACACAGCCCTCTCACCATTTGTGACATCGACACTTAACAGCATTTTCTCTCTCTTTTCTTTCTAGACTGCCATTCTCCCTTGAACCTATATACGTCTAAGTATATGACCCTTATAATACTGACACCATCCTCCTCTCACTCATCTATTTTGCTGTTCAACCACCCTGTCAACCTTCGCACCGTTCATCCTCATCCCTCCTTTGTCTGTTACACCACCTTTCCTCCCTCTGTCTCATCTTCGTCAACACCTCTCCTCATCTCCACTATTTTCTCTTCCTTCCATCCAAATAACCCTCTCTCATATTCCCTGCCTTTACCACCTTGTCCCCTCTCAGTTTCATTTGTGTCGATTCTTATCTCCTCCCTATACTACCCTTCCTCCTCCTCATCTAATATTCACCAACCTACCTTCCACATGCCCACCCTTCTATCAACAGCACCCAGCCCTCTTCTTCTCCCATCTGCATCAACATACGCCTCCTATCTCATCAGGATCACACTCTCATCTCATCCCCTCTACTACCTGAACCACTCTTTTTTCTCTCCCCATCCTTCAACACCACCAGCCATCCCCGTTTCTCCTCTCCCATCAGCACCACCTGTGCTTACCCATTACCTATTCATACTCTCAAAATCAGCCCCTTCCTCCAATTCACAATACACATTTTTCATGATGATTCCTGATCTTCCAGCTGCTACCATAAATAGATAGATGGATAGATTGATTGATAGATACATAGAAGATAGATAGATAGATAGATAGATAGATATAGTGTGTATATATAGATAGATAGATAGATAGATAGATAGATAGATATAGATATAGATATAGATACATAGATATAGATATAGATCTATCTATCTATCTATCTATCTATCTATATATATATATATGGTGGCATATATAATGTACTCTTATATACTGTACATACACACGTAATGTGTGTGTGTGTGTGTGTGTGTGTGTGTGTGTGTGTGTGTGTGAATATGCGTGCTTCCTTAGTGGATCAATGGTTGTCTAGGTTTTGATACCCATTCCATCGCCATGTCTAAAATGGATGATTGTAATAGGTCCTGTCATGGATTTGAATGTATCTGCATCCTATCATTTCTCACGGCAGAGATATGCAGACACTGGCACTGACACACACAGATATGATAGAGATGAATTCATATATAAACAGATGGACAAATTAGAGACAAAATAAACACAATTCTCCACTCTCTTCTTTACTTCCTACCCACAACGCATTATCTATTGTCTCCTATCGGTCACTGCTCACAGAAAAGAAATTATTTCCACTGTCACCTCTCACCCTCCCTACCTTTGACTCACCATCCACACCCGCTCACCCATCTCTACCTTTAACCCACCATCCACACCCTCTCACCCATCCCTACCTTAAACCCATCATCCACACCCTCTCACTCATCCCTACCTGTAACCCACCATCCACTACCCCTCACCCGTCCCTATCTTTAACCACCATCCACACCCTCTCACCCATCGCTGCCTTTAACCACCATCCACACCCTCTCACCCATCCCTACCTTTAACCCACCATCCACACCCCTTCACTGATCCCTACCTTTGACCACCATCCACACCCCCTCATTCATCCATTCCTTTAACTCACCATCCACACTCCCTCACTCATCCCTACCTTTAACCAGCATCCACACCCTTTCACTCATCCCTACCTTTAAATACTATCCACATCCCCTCACCCATCCCTTCCTCTCACTCTCACAGCGACACTCATCCTCGCCGCATAACACCCACCCTCCTTATTCTTTCATACCTCCCACTCACCTTCCATATTCCTATTACTTCCGTTTCTGCCCACCGTCCACCACCTACACTCTATCACCAGTTAAACATACACTCTTATAACTATGTCCCGCTTCCCATTCACTAGCTTACACAACCCTTATTTGACTTTACTTTCCACTCACCGCCAACACCCCTTCTTCTGCCATCCACACAATGCACATTCATCCTTTACTCACTCAGTTCACCCACAACATCTTCTTATATCTCTGCCCTCCCACCCTCAAGCTTCACTTAGATTCGTTCCTAACTCCCGTGCTCTACCCTGTCCAACCCTGCTTCCCACATTACACCCACAGTACTTTTCATCCACACAGCACCCACTGGCCCTTACTTTCCATCAGCCACCCACACCAACATGGTTCATTGCTGGGTGTCACTTTCACCGCGCTACTTATCCTCAGCCACATGCTCCTTCGTGGTTCCCTTCCACCACTTATGTTCCATTCATCCCTGTTCTTTCTCACGGCACATAATCGCTACTCAGTCACTCATTCTTCTCAAACTCACACCATCATTCTCCACCTCCCACTACTCAGAGTCTCATAAATTCCAACCTCACACACAACCCTACAACTTTCCAGCGACTCTTCAGCCACATCATCACTCTCATCCCATTCACACTCGGATCCCCTAGCAACTTTCCCAACCTGCATTTTCCTACCTCACGCCCTGCCCCCTCCAGTCCATCTCTCTCTTCCGCCTTCACCGTCCCCATCCATCCCTACCTCCCATCCAATACTCACACCATTTCTGTTCATTCCTACCTACCACCCATCACTCACACCACCCCATATTTCTCTGCCTCCCATTCCTCGCTCGCCCCACCCTCATCCATCCCTGTTTCCACATTCTACCCATACCATCCACCATCCAATCCTCCCCTCCCATCTCCTAGGCACCACCCACATCACCTTCTGTCGTCCCACAATAGTCAGATAGATTGACAGATAGATAGATATAGATAGCCAGTTAAATAGACAGACAGGCAGACAGATAAATAGAAAGATAGTTTATTGGCCATATTACCCTCCATCCAAACAACGAGTACCCATACCACCCTTTCCCATCCCCACCTACCTCCATTCACACCATCCATTACCCATAGCTCCCCCCCTCATCCTTACCCTCCACCCACAACTTCTGTTAATTATAGCAACCTCACCCACTCCCACCCCTACCCACACCACTCATCATCCATACCAACCTCACCCAGTTTCTCCCTTACCCACACCACCCATCACACCCTCACCCACACTGTCTATCACCCATAACAAACTATCCCTACTCAACATTCACACCACCCGTCACTGATACTTCTTTTACCCATTCCCACCCTCCACCCGCACCACTCATCACCTATACCACCCATCACCCACCCCGTCCCCGACTCATCCTCGCCCCCATCACACTGAATTACCAGATTTCCATACAGAAATTGAAGCGGCTCGTCCAGCCCGCGTTTTTGCTGCTCAGTGTAAACCTCCACCTGGTTGACTTTGCCAGTGCTTCCGTATCATATATATTTCATCCTTGTTTTCACCCTCACCAATTCATGTTAGTCTTATTTGATCCCCCTACACACACGAATAGTAATAATTGAATCTGTTCTGGAGGCAATAAGAAAATAACAAAAAATACAGTATATAGTGATCGGTTTTAATTTGCCTTCAGTACAAAAATATATATCTGAAGAAATACGACTGAGTTGGAAAACTAAGAAGACGGCCAATAATTTCTCCTATAACTGATGACTGACAATGTTCTTAATTTAAGAGTCGATTTCTCAAGATGGCGGCTGTGTCTACATAAAGATAATCCATCAAGCCTTCCTGGAATATTACTTCCCGACCTTATGGATCGGATTACAGCTAATAGGATTCTAGCCGAGTCACCTTGAATTCCCAGAGCGTAATGCCACCCTGTACTCAGACTGCGCTTTGAAATCCTCTACTTCGCAAGCTCTCCCGATGAGTGAATTTGTGATCGTTAGTACCAGCACGTCCCCACGCCTGGCAAACGAACTTGGAACTCGGTCGATCGTGGAAGGATGTGATTGAGAGTGATTCTGATTTCCCAGGCGAGTTGGAATGTCATCACAGACAGTGGAGCGGCCCAACGCTTGCGGCCCGTTTTACGACGATGAATATGGATTTGGCCCAACGGTTACACTTCAGCATCGAGCAGAAGGTCTGGCTGAATTCGTAAGATGTATAAGGACCTCCTCTTCTTTATTATTCTTCCGGAACAGTAAGGAATATATTGAGCATACAGCCTTGGAAACTGTACCTTCCCTTTAAAAACTGATTATTCAAATTTCTAATCAATAGCATTAAATGTGCACTTGTCATAGAAGGATAGAGGCCAGTAATATACTTTTTAGTACTGAATATACAATAGTTCCCAGAAGAGCTACTCACATATAAAGGTGGGTCATTTTGCCTTGAAAACCTTACTCTGGTTTTGAAAACTTTGGCATCAGTATGAAGGTGAGGTGAGGGCGCGTGTGCAGCGGCCGGAGTGTCGAGGGTCGAGTGGCGAGGCGGCTCCAGTTGGCTCAGAGGCGGCTGGTGGGGAGGACGCCGCAGTGAGCTCCAGTGAGTTAGTGCCGGGGACCCGCTGCTCATGGGGACGGCTCGCGCTTTTGTTACCGTAGGGGAGGCTTGTACTGTGTGTCCATGCTGCCCTCGCCTCCCGTCTTCCTGCACGGTAATCTGATCCACCCGTGCTATCTTGCTTTGGACCCCCACCTTCCATAGTGGACGTTGTACTATATATCACACAAATATGTGCTAACTTCAGAGTGGAAATATACCGTAGTTTTAGATAAATGACTTGAGTGCTGTTTTCATCCTAGGAACTGTTCATACTTGATCAGGCATCTCTTGTGTGATATTGTGCCATGGATCATAGGCGAACCAATTTTTGGAACTTCATAAAGTAAACGAATGAAAAGCTATTAATACAAACCAGATTCAGAAAAGGTGACGAGAGAAAAATTAACTCGCTGAAACCATCGTTATCCTTGCGAAATATTTATATGGAAATTATGGTAAGGCTATTTTTGTAGCACAACAAAAAAGGTGATCAAAATTTTATCTCTTATGAAGAAGATTGGGTGGAAGCGACAGGTCGTGGAGTGGAGGCGACAGTGACGGTGCACCCGGATATATGTGCGTTTGTGTGTATATGTGGGAGGGAACAGAGGTGAGAGTGTCGTTCTCCGTGTAGTGTCAGTGACGAAGTAGAGTCCCTGTTAAGTGACGGGCGGAGTGAGGCGATAAGGACTAAGAGGAGGTCCAACAGCCTGAGGGGACTTGCTAGCTCAGCCTGAGTGCCACAGCGATGAGGGCCTACACGCTGCTCCTCTCAATGGCTTCAGTCGTCAGCCTTCACGCCACCGAGGAGACTGACGGTAAGTGCATGCACCGATACTATTTCGTTTTACACTCCCATTCCCATATAGTTAACCAGGCCACTCTCTGTTGGGAAATGGGATTATAATGATGAAGTTATACATTTCCTTTTGCCTGCCTGTCCGGGCGGAAATAATAAATACCATTGTGAAATTTGTCGTTTATAAAACTGTCGTAATGGGATATCGGCTTTGTCCGCGATGAGAATTATTGTCCACAAATAAAGAATGGTCCAGAACACTGGATGATGTGATGTATGGTACACAGACCAAGTGTGCTCGTAATCGCAGGCAGATCAAAGTGCCTCGGGTTTCATGTGCATGCCTTGGAAATAAAAAGTGATTACTGAAAATGTGATCTGACTTGATTTTCCTGGAAGTGAAGTCAGTTTTGATTATTTGCTCTTACGACGAAAGGGGTTTTAAGAATTTAAGAATGTTGACGTCTATGATTTCAAAGTACACATACTGGAATAATTTATTTATGCGTGCCTACACGGAGTATATATATATATATATATATATATATATATATATATATATATATATATATATGCTGACCATGTGTTCTGTTAAATGGTCTTACTAAATGACAGGTCAGTTTGGCTAGCCTGTACTTAATCTTTAGTTTCTGCAGCATTACACGAAAATCAGACAATGATTTAAAACTTTTTACCAAAGCCGACCACCCAGCTAGCCAGGAGACATGTAATATCATAGAACGAAAACCGTGCTCAGTGACGATAAGCTTAGGTCAGTTCTCGGAGGATTAGCCAGCATTCTTGAGTAGTTAAAGGAATTAGTGAAATTAAATGATAATCCTTACGTAACTGCTCCTTAATGACAGGATTATTAGTTTTTATAAGTTTTGCTTCGTCGCTGAAAGGACTTAACACTTACCGAAGAGTTACCGGTACTTTAACTTGCAGGAAAACTTTAAGTTTTATATTAAACATTCTGGCTGTTATCTCCGTATTTAGCTCCCCTGTACTTTGACTTAACCTACCTTTCACACAGTTTTCTCTCTGCACCAAGATGTTTTATTTTTTCAGTATTAACTCTTCAGTAACTCTGTCGCTGTGGTGCTGCTGCTGTTGTCTATTCTTCGCCGGGGAAAGATATTTTCACCATCATTTCATCAGCTTTATCTGGGCTCCGCAGAATTGGCCAGATTGGCTACAAATCCACAGTCCGTCAGCCGCGATGGTAAACAAGCCCTGAACCACGATTAATGTTGTTCGTTGATATTGCTCAGCCAGACAGAAAGTGTTGCGAAGTTCATATTTGCCAGACTGGACGCTTGGCGGATAATGACTCCTCTCAGTTTAAAAGCTAATTTTAAAAATATTCCTGGCATATATGCTCAGTGACAATGAAACTCATAGTACCTGAACGGTGGAATATTATACCCCGAAAATTTCACAGAAAGTAGACTAACAAAATTTAGCTGGAAAATTTATTACTTCTCTCTTCGGGACGTGTTTAAAAGCCAGTCAGCTTTACCATGTGCCTGTACAGAAAAATAATGAGGTTAATTTCTGAATACCGAGAATCTGTTTTCCTCTTTTGAGATCTTTAGTTGAGGGATTAGGAGGGTATAAGCTTAAACGCTCTGCAAGGAAAAGCGAATTCACTGGGGTACAGATGATGTTTCTGATCTTGCGAAGGAGAAAGAAATCTTAAAATTACCTTCAGTCAGTCATGCCACTCATTTCATCACAAAACTTAGCTAAGTCATTTTTCCTAAGAATTATTTATTTCACCCAGCTGCAGCCAAACGGTTTTTCTTTTCCTCCCAAGTAGACAAGCGGGAAATAACAGCTGTACCTAACTCCTTGTAAGTGTGACCTAAGCTGAACAATAATGCATCATCTGGAGATGGGAAGAATATTGAAGTAAAAAAAAATGTCGAACTGACATTGTATGACAATGCAACACTTGCAAAGTGCAATTGTAACACTGGTGAGGTTGAACTGTAATACTTGTGATGCGAAAATGTAACACTTGTGAGGTGAAAATTACCGGAAATATTTGTGAGGTGAAACTGTAATACTTGTGAGGTGGAACTGTATTCTTGTGAGGTGAAAATGTAACACTTATGAGGCGCTACTGTAACACTTGTTAGGTGCTTTAGTCAGTTTTAAGGTGTTAATGTAACACTTGTGAGGTGCTAACGTAGCACTTGAGAGGTCAAATGTAACTCTTGAGGTGGAAATGTAACATTTTTTAGATGAAAATGTAACACTTGCGAGACAGAAAAGTAACACTTCGGAACTCGAAATGTAGGCTAATACTTGTGAGGTAAAAATGTTACACTTGTGGAGTGAAAATGTAGCGCAAGTGAGGTGCCTCTAACACTTGTGAGGTGTAAGTGTAACATGAGATGCTAATGCAACACTTGTAAACTAGAACTATCATACTTGTGCGGTACAAATGTAACACTTTTGAGCCGGAAATGCAGTATTTGTAAGGTATAAATGTAATTCATGTGAAGTGCAAATATAACTTTTGTGACGTGCAAATGTAACACTTGTGAGGTGGAAATGTGACATTGTGATGTGGAAATGTAACATTTGTGAAGTGGAAATATGACATTTGTGAGGTGGAATATAACACGTAAGGTTCAGGTGTACCGTAATTCATGAGGTGTAAATGTAACACTTGTGAGGTGCTGATGCAACACTTGTGAGGTACAAATGTAACACGTGAGGTGCAAATGTAACACTTGTGAGGTGCTGATGCAACACTTGTGTGGTACATAAAGCCTACGTCAGTTTTGCGTTGCTAGTGTTACATGTAAGGTGCGAATGTTACACTTGTGTTAATTTAACACAGAATTGGTGCAAATGTACCACTTGAGAAGTGCCACTGTAATACTCATGTCGTGATAAACACTTAAGAGCTGTTGATGTAGTACTTTTGAGATGCTAATGTAACACTTAGATTGGGCCATTGTAACACGTGAGAGGTCCATATGTAACAGCTGTAAGGTCGCGTAATGTAACACTTGGAACAAGTTGGAGTGCTAATGTACCATAACGCTTGTGAGACCGCTTTAGAATCTTGCCTTACGCGACGCTCGTGAGATCCTACCTTGGCGCTTAGGTGTGTCCTTACGTTTGTAGGACACTTTCGTTGCAGTTACTTGTCACATCAGCCGTAATATTATTTTTTGATCCGCGTGTAAGTAATAAGGTTCTAATACAACACTGGCCAGGTCTTACTCTGGTACTTAAGTATTTTTACCGAAACCCATTCTGGATCCCGCTGAAATACCCGAGATAATGTACCACTGCAGATGGCTTAGCTTGGCACTTACATTTACATAGCCTATATTTAATGTAACACTTCTTACATCCTGTTGTAACACTTTAGTTTCTAATGTAACACACACGAGGTCTTTAGCCTGTTATAATTTTGTTTGCATCATATCAGATGTGAGATCCTTTTAAAACACTCTGGGGTATTGATGTACCACTGGTGAGGTGTTAGAACTAGGATTGAGGGGAGTGGCGTGTGCGAGTGTGACTGAAGGTGACAGAATAGGGGCGTGTGAGGGAGCTGGTTGGGGACGGGTAGACTTCTGAAGTAACTGTCGCTTCTCCATCAAAATCGACATCGAAGAAGAGTCCACACCAGCATTTTCTGCTTTGCCTAGGAACTATTGAATATAGACGCAGCCATCGTACGTATTTTCTGCTGTTATGTAACCACTAGATATAGAAGCAGCATCGTAGGTCTTCAGCTATGTTCTAGGTGCCGTTGGTTATAGAAGCAGCCACTTTTGTGGTGTAGTTAGGAACCGTTGGTTATAGAGACAGCCATCTTGGGCATTTTATGTTACCGTATATTTAAGAATCGTTGGATATAGACTCAGCCATTCTAAGTATTTTCCGCTGCATTTCCGAAAAGCAGTAACCATAATAGAGGTATTTCCGCTATGTGTCAGATAGCTGATTATACGAGAGGTCTTAAAATGTTTTTCGCTATTTTTAGGAACTGTGTAGGCATTATTACCATTATGTAAAAGGACTCCTGCTTACAGAAGCAATCATTGACATATTCTGTTAAATGGAATTTGCATTTATTAGGAACCACCCACAGCATTTATGCTATCTTTTGAATGTGTTAGCAACGTACAGATATAGAATCTACATATTAACCCCTTCACTACTGTGACCACTACGGGGACCTTTTTTTTTTTTTTTTTAATCGAATTGACGAACAGATGCACTTCAGGGGATATCTCTTGTATTTACGTGGTTCTATATATATATATATATATATATATCCGAAGCTTAATATAATAATTTGATAATTACAGAAATGAAACTGAAAATGCCTGGAGGAGGGTCTAAGCATTTTCCGGTATTTCTAGAATCATTGGCCTAAGGAACCAGTCCATCCATCCGTCATCCAATCCTACATTGCCCCATGAGGAGCGTAGGAGCCCGGGGCTAGGCAGTTGGTCCCGACATTTAAGATGAGAGTGACCGGCCTCACTCATCCCTGAGTGGCATTACATGAGCAATCAACCCCAACCTTCCCTTGGATATAAACTTTCACCAGCTCAATCCGACTGGAGCGCAATAATTACCCATTAAACCACCAGGCGCCAAAATTTGGTTATATGGTTACCACCCAGCGTAGTAAATAGTTTTCTGATGTACAGGAAACCATTTGGCTTGTCACTCAATGTAGAGTCACCTGTAATATTTTCCACACTACTTTCACACTACTGTTAGAAGTAAAACAGCCACTGTAGCCATCTATACACAGTGCTGATACAAGTATTTGGGAACTGCCACATATGAAACCTAATACTTTAAATATTGATACCTTGTTCATCACATTACCGTAATTACCTTTTGTGATGACCTAACCGCGTCAAGCCGTTAAACCTTCATCCCTGGTGCTCCATAAACCCCGGCCTCTCAGCTTCGGATACGTAGGCAGAATTATACAACAAGGCAGGTTGACAAATGAACCCAAAGGAGTGGCAGAAAGCAATTGCACATGGAACCTGTAAATCAAAGCACTTCCACGTTATCCTGTCGCACTGCCTCTGCCTTCTGAATGTGTATCAAACCCTGGGGAAGGATCAGAGGTGTGTGTGTGTGTGTGTGTGTGTGTGTGTGTGTGTGTGTGTGTGTGTGTGTGTGTGTGTGTGTGTGTGTGGATCTGTCAATATTCCTCTGTGGCAGACTGACAGACGCAGAAGCACTTTCCGGTATTTTTCCCAAGAAGTTAAAAGCGTCCATCAAAATAAGAACCCATCGGGAAATGGCAAGAGAGCAAGCCTTGTCTGGCTGTGTGTGTGTGTGTGTGTGTGTATGTTTTCTTTATCGGTGCCGTGAAAGCATTACGGTCAAAGAAACCTGTGATGCCTTCCACTATTAGTAACCTGTCAGTTTTTCACAGGAAGGTGCAATCAGTTCCAAATCAGTTTAATATCACTGAGGGGGCGAGAGTACCCACTGTGACAGGTAATAAGGGTGATACAGTCTGCAGCAGAGATGACTCCAATAGGGATCATATAGTCTGCAAGGAGAATGATAGAGACAGCAAGGAGAATGATAAGCACCGCAACAAGAATGATGAATACTGAAACAAGGGCGATAACGACCGAAACATGAATAGTAGCAGGTTCAGCAAAGTTAATTAAAATGCAACAAGGATAACTACCGGTAATTTCGGAAAGGAAGATGAAAGCTGCAACAAGGATCAATATGAATGAACCAAAAAATTACTGCCACGAGACTGATAAGGAACATTTTACCCCTCGGCATTTAATCCACCAGGCAGTAAACCCAGCCTGTGTGACGTTAGCAGACAGTGACAGAAGAAGTAAGCCGGTCTGTGCGGCATCCATCACAGTGCAATCCCTGGTAATGTGTCGTGATTGGCGTGGCTACACACCATCGCACCAAGGTCATCTCAGTAACACATTTTTGCTGTTCTACTGTTTTGCCTATTTTGCCAGTTTGCTGATTTACTTACGTTGCCATTTCGCTATGTTACGCATATTGCTTTTGTTTTCTTTTCATTTTTCACCTATACTGATATACTGTTATTTCATCCATGCTGCTATTTAACTGTGATGCTAATTTGCTGTTTTACCTATATTTCTATCTTATAAATATATTTATATGCTACTTAACTTCCTGACTGTGGTTAATGTGCATTATATTAAATATATACACTTGCCTACTGTCAGATGTTACGTAGAGTTTTTATTGTTTTTGTGTGTTTTGTTAATCTATGTATTCTGTGTACTTATTTATTTTCATGGGGAAGGTATGTTGTTATATCACCTGTCAACCTTGCTCCATTTGTTCTGGAAACTGTGCAATACTCGATAGGCATAAACCAGTTTAGGTTGATTGCGTCATTTTTCTTGTTTTAGTTTCGTTAGTCTTGATTAAAAATCAAGACTAACGAAACGGTCAGTTATCTGATATTTCTAATTCGACAATTCTCTCCTAAGTTGCATAAGATCGCGTGGAGGAAGCAAGGATGGAATACAGTACCCTACTAAAGACGTCATCGTATCGATAAGGTGAAGACGTCTCGATCACAGTTCATTTGTATTATGAAAGAAATCGCTTACCTGTCTGAGCCCTCACCAAATTGAAAACCTCCTCTGTATCATTGGCTTTGTTATTTCTGTTTCTTATACCTTCAGACCACTTTATTTACCTTCCTCTGAATTCTCGTTAAATGTAGATTCTCATTTTTTCCGTGTCGTCTTGTTTATTGCATTGTTGCTGCCGTCACAATAATTTATTCAACATCCTCTGAATATTCTTCAAATGTACGACCTATTCATTTCGGTGATATTCGTGCCGCTGGAGCATGATTTGATTCTGGTTAAGAGAGACCACTCGGACTGAAGGGGTCAGAAGCCATTACTCGACTCAGTGCCACATTTTGTAACTCTTTCTCTACCATATTTTCTGGCCTGCATAAAATTGTAGGTAACAAATTTCAGAGTTTCTTATCCTGGACATAACACTAAACAAGATCATTTTTAACCTTTTTGCCAAGGTAGGTTTCACCCTGCTTCATAAAATCATCTGCCATTCATCGGAATACGATACAAAACTTCGAATTTTGCAGTCAAGAGGCAAGTCGCCATGGAGCATATATGTAGCCTGTATGAAAATCCCACTGTACGATGATACTTATGGAAAACTAAGTAGCTTACTAGATATTGAGCTTAAATCGAACCGCCACCAGAATTCCAGTAAAACAAATTATGGTGGACGTTAATAATCTCGTATTTCATCAGTGCCAGCAACTGAAAGCACTCGGTGGCCTTTACAACAAAAAATTTATATATATTACCGGTTTCAGAAAGCATCTTCAGAAAATAGTCAAAATACTGTTACAAAAGTGTCAAAAATCTGTCAAAAACTGTCTGTGAGCACCGTGTTTTGAAAATAAATTTTAGAAAGAAATAAACTGATGATTGGTGAGAGAGAAGGTGACTCGTAATATGAAGCGTTGGTCAATGGGGAGACCTGCATTGCTGAGGGACTTTCAGTAACTGAGTACAGTAACAGGAAAATGAGGCAAATGTGCAAAGGACGTGGAAAGTAAAATAGCACCAGGAAGGAAGATGCCTGGAATATCTTGATTCAAAACAAAGATCTAAATGTGGTAGCTTCCAAAGGATTACATGTAGGTCAGTAGTACCCACATTAATATCTTAGTGTCAGAATTTGATATGTCCTGAGAAAGAGAAGTCAAGGGAGACTGCAGTGGGAAAGAGAATATTAGAAAATGTGTGGAATGCTCAGTGGGGATAGGATATTTACCAAAAGAAATACTGCATGTGGGGTACGAAAGTCGGTTGATAACTGCTCTACAGAGCGTGCATGGGCTCTACGGTTGTATATAGAAAGCGAAAGTAGGCTATACATGCTGGTGAATAGGGTACTGTAGCTAGAAAGTGGACGGAGGAGAATATGGCAAGAGTTGAGCTGCCTTTTTTTTTTTTTTTTTTAGGCGACGGAGTGACTGTCTGGGAAGTGTACCATAAACGAAACAATATAGCTACCGTATATATATATATCTATATAGATCTATATATCTATATATCTATATTAATATATATATATATATATATTAATCTATCTATATCTATCTATATCTATATCTCTATCTATCTATCTACCTATCTCTCTATCTATCTATCTATCTATCTATCTATATATATATATATATATATATATATATATTTATATATGTATACCAGACAGCCTAAGCCACTCGGTAGAGATACATTGGCTGTATTGTCCCCACTTCGGTTGGGATAGGCCGGTCCTGCGGTCGGTACTCAAATGGCTGATGATATATATATATATATATATATATATATATATATATTAAATATACGCTATAGCGGTGTGGAGACGGTAAGTCTTAACTAGAGATAGGATGCCAGGTGTCTGAATGATGTTTTCAAAGACTGAGTGGCCCATTTCACTGGACATGATAATGATAGGCCTCCCTTCTCTTGTTTTTTAGTCTTACCTCACCCTACCCTGAGGTAAAGAAAAAGTCAAGATGATGATGGCGTAAATGAATATTGTTGCAGTATGCTATCATATACTAGTACAAAATACAGTACCACATGTCACTACCTATAATACTGGCTACAATGTCACTACCCATAATACTGGCTACACTGTCACCACCCATAATACTGGCTACACTGTCACCACCCATAATACTGGCTACACTGTCACCACCCATAATACTGGCTACACTGTCACCACCCATAATACTGGCTATTCTGGTATCACTCATAATACTGTCTATAATGGTACCACTCATAGGCTAATTCTAGCTGTACTTACAACCTAAATTAATGGCAACACTGTCACCACATAATGATGGCTACATTGTCACCATCCTCACTACTTCCTACATTGTCTCCACCCAAAATATCGGCTACTGTCACCACGCATATTACTGCCTACACTGTCACCACCTGTAAGATTGGCTACACTGTTACCACCCACAATATTGGCTAGACTTTCATCTCTCGTAATACTAGTTACCTATACTTTGTCATTGGCCTCAGAACTACTTAGTTTTTTTCTTAAGAGGTCTGAAAGCTTTTGTCCTTTTCCTTTAATCTCTTACTCTTTGCAGTTTTTATATTATTTGCTCCTTTTTACATATTACTGCCTTTAAAACACTTGACTTATCGTTGTAACCAGCATTCCTCATCTGCTTCTCTTCAGTACCTTCAAAAAGAAATCCCATCATACGCTGTGTGATTCTTTCTATCCACGATTTTTTTTTTTTTTAACGAGATCTCTTGCAGCGAAGCGACTAGAAACACACTACGGTACTTCTGCGTTACCATGATGACTTTATCATTATTATTATTATTATTATTATTATTGTTATTATTATTTCTGTTATTATACTTTGTTATATACAGTTATTATTATTATTATTATCGGGTATTATTATTTCTGTTATACTTTATTATATACTGCTATTATTATTATTATTATTATTATTATTATTATCATATTTTGTTATTGCTATTGAAAATGTTATTAGTACTGCTACCTCATGGTAATTCTGGTCAATTTAAGGATTATTGAAGAGATGAACGTGTTATACTGGCATTCGCTTTTCTTGTCATCTCTTAGCCTATGTAGTCTGTTATGATTATGGCGTCACCCACTTCCCTTCATCTCATATAAATTAGATTGTATCTCCTTGCGGCCTCCTGCAGGGTAACCTGATACGTTTTTATTCTGAGTCTGACCTTCCTTCTCCTTCCCTGAATTTTTACTTCATTTCTGATGCCGTCCATCATCTTGCTGCCTTGTCTATCTGTATTTTCATTCTCTTGTGATTTTTCGTTCTGATCGTGTTCTCACTGGTTTTCTCTCCTAGTGTCTTATCTTTTGTGTTCTCGTTTAAAATTTCCTTTAATACCTTCATGTTTTTTTTTCTTAATGTGTCCCTCTCCTTGTATCGCCTTCTTCCCGTTATTTTTATCTTGATTATTCCCATTCTTCCATTTCCTTTCTGTTATTCCTAATATTGTTTCTCTCCTCTCGCACTGTATCGATATATATATATATATATATATATATATATATATATATATACCGGTATATATATATATATATATATATATATATATATATATATATACATATATATATATATATATATATAGATAGATAGATATATAGATAGATAGATAGATAGATATATATACGAGTATATAGATAGATAGATAGATGTAGATATATATAGATATATATATATAAATACATATATAGATAGATAGATAGATAGATAGATAGATATATAGATAGATATATATTTGTTATTTCCTCCTTACTTATCCTTTCATTTTATTGCCCTCTTCCTCCTGTTGCCTTATACTGATAGGTCCATGTCCTTTTTTCTAACCCACATCCAGTGATATTTGTCACATTATGTCTTCCACCTTTCTTTCCACGCCCTTTGCTACCTTCATATTCTCTTTTCTTGACTTTACCGTGGCCTCCTGTTATGTTGCATATATTCAGTTATGTTCTTTTCTTGGCTTTTCTTATGCTGTCTTCTTTTGCTTCCACTTGTCATGTCCTGAAATTGACCCTACTCCTTCTTCCATGACCTTATTTCTATTCTTATAATGCCTCCTCCTTGATTTGTGTTCTTCAGTTGGTCTTTCTTTCATATTTGAAGTCTTCTGTTTGATTTGTCCCCTGACTGTATTCTTGTTGTGTCCTCTTGCATCCATCACCTTCCTGCTTGTTTTCCTTCACCCTATGGCCTGGTTGAGATTTAGGCGACTGTGGCACCGGTATTGAAGGTTACCCCAGGGTTAGTACGGTGGAGAGGAAAGCCATTTAGCTTGATTAGTGCGTGCAGGGAGACAGGTGAGATTATCATACGTGGTAGCTACACCTGATTTAGGAGCCATTACATGAAGATATTAGCCCTTAATCAAGAAGGAGTGGCGTGGTCCCTGCATCCAGCCGAACGTGGGGAATATTCCACAGGCGGTGCAATGATGGAGCATGATGGCTGCTATTACCCGGTTGTCTCGGTTGCCTTGCATGATCTTTATCCCTGCTGGCACAGTCACCTTGAAATGCTTTT
The DNA here is from genome assembly GCF_032717465.1 of Coenobita brevimanus. NCBI lineage: Eukaryota > Metazoa > Arthropoda > Malacostraca > Decapoda > Coenobitidae > Coenobita > Coenobita brevimanus. The sequence goes on along the minus strand of NC_137053.1, from coordinate 41,877,534 downwards.
GTTGGCTGCTGCATCATGCTAGAGTCGCAGTGGAGGTAGTCAGCCAAAAAGGTATCTTGTCCCTATGGGTCCCATGGGCATAATAGATAGGTAAATTCCAGATATACATGGACATAATAAACAGGTACTGTAATTCAGAATATAGACTAACAGTACCATGCCTTGTATGTACGTAAGTCCTTATAATTGCGAAGAAAATGATTTGCATTTACACAGACAGGGTGGTCCATATATCAAAATGCAACATCCTATGTTACAGAATGGTCAGTGCATTATTATATATATATATATATATATATATATATATATATATATCCTGGGATATACAATCGGTTCATTACGCTGTGATGTTCCCAAGATGTGGCGAATATAAAACTGATAAGTAAAATAATCCGAGAGAACCATTAGTCTAAGAATCTTCAGACAAATCTGGGAAAGTAGTTGACAACATTACATTGAGCACATCCGTTCCTGATGCGTCTTTAATGCACGCGAGAATTAATGTGTATAACGTATTTCAATAACCGTCCTTCATTCCCGGTGTGAAATGGCGCTAATGAACTGTCGCTCGGAGAGAACGCAGAAATGCAAGTAATAAGGACCTTGAAAATATATTCCACTGCTCGAAGATAATTACCATTTTAATGAACTTCACTGAAATTCTTAGCACAACATTTACCTCCTTTAGAACCTGTTCGCTGGTCTCTCCCACAAGGCATTCCGTTACGTCTTTGATGGATAGTTGTCGTCAGTAGTCTTTTTCCAGTGATCATCTGTCTGCCTTCAGAATGAAATCAATAAAGGTGTGTCCGTCGTTTGCCAACCCGGGTCCGCTGCCAATAACCACCGCATTCAGAGAGCTATAATTAGATACGAAATGATCCACGACTTCCTCGCCATTAGAGAAAATTTTATATAGAAATGAAAATCTTACTCTAACCCTCAGCAGTTGTTTCATTTTGAGCACTGTAGTATTTAAACAACGAAAATAGCCTAATTGATTTCATCACCCATAAAGCCATTTCTTAGTTAAATGCATATCTCTTATTCAGAAATAGCTGCGTATTGTTACCATTATATACCGGAACATGTACCTCTCTCTCTCTCTCTCTCTCTCTCTCTCTCTCTCTCTCTCTCTCTCCGTATTTATTTACCTATCTATCATCAATCTATCTACCTATATATCGATCTATTTGTCTGTCTCTGTATACCCTCTGATTATCCATCTATCCATCCATGTCTATCTGTCTTTAGTACGGTGACGTATTTTGTCCATCATTTTTTAGTAGCTAACCAAGGATAACAAAAAAGAATCAGGTTTGGAGAGCTCTCACAGTGAAGAGTTTAGAGACCATCTCCATTAATTTCTTGAGAGTGACGATATCTTTGCCATGTTGCTCTTTATTTTATTCATCTTAGGCGGAACCTCTTCTATCAAAGAGGTTAGAGTTCACTTGCATGAGCCTGCTATTTTCCTATCGCTGTGGGGTGAATGCAGTACATCAAAAGCCCAAGCATGCCACTGATTAATAAGGACACAAATCTGACAGCGAGCCTCCCACCCAGATTTATTTCACTGCTCCTACAGTTACGCCAATTTGACGCTCTTTTTTTTATCCATGCTTTATCTCTAATGGCACACAGGGTCGTACTCTCACGGACACTGGTACATTTCGTAATATCGATACCTAGGCGACTGATTCTGCACATCACACCTTAATATCCACTAGTATGATGTTGATATACAATTTCGATAGTAATAATAAACCATGAATAACATAGAGAGAAACTCCGTACAGCGCCGAGGAACGTGTTGGACGAAATCTTTGAAAGAATACGACAGACTGCCTCTGATTTTCCCATCCATTTTCACTGTTCTTGTACATATCCCAGCCTCCAGACGACTGTAGCCTATTCAACTTAGGAGAATACTTTTGTAATGAAAAAGTACATGAGGGTTACATTTAATCTCCACAGCTCGAAAGAGTATCTCCTAGCTTAATGAAAACGTTTCGTAGCTTGATATGAAATACAAAATCTTGTACCATCAGCTAAAGTGGTTAACTTTATGAAACTAAAAAGGAAAAAAAATGTATTGAGCATTAAAATTTGTTAGTAGAGAAGCTTACTGCTTTGCATACCGTATCACATAATTTTTATGTCGTTGCCACAGAGTCACCTGAACGTGAACCCTGTGGACTGCATGTTGAAGTTTCCCTTCCCCTGCTGTCCACTATCCTTCCTTTGGGAGCCAGGAGAGGAGTTGAAGGACGCTTGTGTAATGAGGCAGTAGTTTTACAAATAACCAATCCATGTTTGGTGAATTTCCTGCATTGACAAATATATAACACCTTCATCACTTACCTTCCTAACTTCTAACTTCTGTCCATTCTTCGATGCACCTCTTCAGGCAACGTAAAAGACTAACATCTACCCCTTCAGTCTATCCTTTCTCCTGGATAAAAGTGTCAGGCGGTAACAAAAGTAAAATCATCTGGCGTTAGGTCAGGTGTGGTAAATCAGGCAAGTCGTCATCGCAGAGACGGGATTGAACTTCTTGAACACGATGACGTATCCTGTATTTCATTCCTGTTGCCTGCAGAGGATTTTTGCGACCTTGGAGAAGAAGTGTTGTGGTTAGAAAGGGCTAATGAAGGTTAAATCTAACCCTTCCATGTCAAGAAGTCTGCTCTCATTATAGGCTACAGTCTTCAGGAGATAGCAAAAATATCCTAAATATGTCACTAGAGTGAAGGGTTTAAGGAACACTACTAAGGTCTGCCCCACATTGAGTAAATCGTCTGTAGGCAGCTCAGATGAAATGGGGAAATTCTCATCATGGTGGAAGAGTGTCGCCTCTCTCATTCCGAAGACGTAACATTCGTTTGGTTTTGGTACCTCCATATGATTTTGTTCAGTTTAGAGGAAAAGACTTTGAACTGGAAGGGTTAAATGTAGCCTTCGTTAACTTCAACATTGCCAGGATGTTTTCTTAAGCTGATTAAAATCGTATGGAACTAACAAGTCAGTTAAATATGGGGCATCGGTACTCAGCCTGAAGACTTGAAGTACCGGTACCCTGTTATTTTTTTATATATTTGGTTTGAATGGTGTTAATAACTCAAGAAATGAACCAGGAGATACTGTTTAAGTAAGGTCACTTTAAATCGTTCACAGAGATAACCAGTTTTATGATATATATATATATATATATATATATATATATATTGTTAGAAACAAAACGCCAATGGAATAAGAGGCAGACTGACTGGACTCCAAGCGACTGTAAGCGCAGCAGGAAAGGCCAGACCAAGATCGAGAAAACACCAGGTCAATGCATACGCACATTTCCGTTAGATCAAGCGGAGAATTTTTCTCTATCTCGCTCTCTCTGGTTTTCTGTTTATAATTCAGCGGGAACTATACTATTTGTTATGGAGGATTCAAATATATATATATATATATATAATAGCCTAACTCCATCTCCCAATCTCCTTGATTATCTTCCTTTGTTCCTTTCAGTTACTAAGTAAGCATGAGATTACACTTACTCGATCTGCCATACCCTGATTTGACGGATTTCTGATTTGCCTGTCACTTGGAGAGAGAAAAAGAGGCTGTATGACTCCTCTACTTAAGGACCATAAAGATGTGTATGTCTCTTTAATCATCCTCCTTCTCACTCTCTTGGCCACCCTCCGTGAAGGGCGAGAAGGGACGCATGTTTGATAGTTCTCAGCATATTTATCCAATTTTTCATATAATTCTTTCACTCACACACACACACACACACACACACACACACACACACACACACACACACACACACACACACACACACACACACACACACAAGGTAGGGAAGGAGGGATGAGAGGTAAGAATGTATGAGAGAGAGAGAGGGAGGGAGGGGGCGCATTTGCAGTTGTCGACCGACCTTCCCCCCCATTTAATACTTATACACTTATCTTCCTTACTCAAATTTGTATTACAATGGGAAATTACCTGTAGAACCTCATTTTTTGATGGAGGGTAGAATGACGTAGTTTTTTTTTTTTTATCCTCTTTGGCATTTCCAAGATATTATTGCCTTTTCACACACACACACACACACACACACACACACACACACACACACACATGGTTATCATCGACTATTCATATTTTAGTAAGGCAAAATTAGGTAGGCTATATGGTAGGTACACTGTAATAGTAATACCATAACAAGGGCATAGGCTAGCCAGGAAAATGAATAGGGGGGGGGCAAGAAATATACCCCGTGGCAGAGGATGCACTGTCAGCCAGCCCATACGGTTTCCTATGACTAACTGATACGTTGCCTGCATCCACACCTTTTATACGTCCTCCGTTACCCGTCACCTGCGCACAACAAGCCAAAATGATTCGAGAAATGCGTTGACCTGGTGTTTTTTCGATCTTGGGCCAGACAGGAGGTGGCGAGATGAGATTGAGAAGTTTGCAGGGAAAACGTGGCAGAGACTGGCTCAGTCAAAAAATTCGTTGAGAATGTAGGGTGAGGCCTTAGTTCACCAGTGGACTTGCACTGGCTGAAATATATATATATATATATATATATATATATATATATATATATATATATATATAATGCCACTCGGAGATGTGTGAAGTTGGTCACTCCCATCTTAAATGTAAGGACCAACTTGCCTAGCCCCGTGCTCCCACGCTCCTCATAGGGCAACATAGGATTGGATGATGGATATATATATATATATATATATATATATATATATATATATATATATATATATATATATACCGGTATGTATATACACACACACACACACACACACACACACACACACACACACACACACACACACACTTGGTAATCTTTCGACTTCAAAATAATTTTTCTTCAGTGAAGACCTTTCTTAGTCAATAGGTTACGAAATAGACCGTTCGAGCAGTCTAGGAAAGCTGAAGAAAATAGATTTTTCAGTGTATAAGGTTGCTGATAATACATTGCTTACTTGCACGGGCATAGGGAATTGCACTGAAACCATTTAACACAACGGAGTTATTATTATCATTGTATTTTGTTAATAAAGTTTCTAATATTTGCACTCTACTGTTATTTTGAAGATACCGGTACGTGCTAGTCTTGTCACCAAGTCGTAAAAATATAATTGCTTCCTCCATAGTGGATGGAATCTTTATTTTTCTGTCTTGGAGAAAGTAATATTATCACCCTGAGGTGGTAATATAAATAGCAGACTGCGTTTTAAATTCTTATCACATTTCCTCAAGAACGGAAAAAGTTTGTCATTTCCTCTCCTGGAGACAAAGATAAAATACACTAGTTAGGAAACTTGTTTATCACTCAAATGACGTCACTGTCATGAGATTCTTCTCTTTTTAGGGTTGTAGCTGTTCATTACGGTACGTGTTAGAAATGTACAGTTTGCATGCCTTCTGATCTGGGTAACCATTACTCGTCTTAGTTTGCGAGCATTTGGCTAATGGCTCCGGATGAAGTGAAATAACGAAATTGTCTCACGCAGGTAGGTCATGATATAACAAACTCCACCCAACTCCTTAGAGATGATGTATATTAAAAAAAAAAAAAAAAAAAAACTAGATGGTTATCAAAATGATTGATGAATTGACGATCCTTGTGACTGCATATTCCACTAAATAGTTATATCGTACACAGTAGCCTGCTAAATATCGTGAGACATTGTATACTAGATGGTGGTTTTAAAAATCTTTGTGCATGGCTGTCGTTCAGAGCAGTCTGGAGGTGATGAGGCTGACTACTTGCTTGATGTAAATGAACCAGTCTAATTCTTGCTCTAGCTATCATCATTCTGTGGAGTGAAGGATAATGTAAGACAGAGATATAAGACGTAAATTGTACAGAGCGTGCCTGATTCTCAGCGTCTCAGTTGGTTAAGATCTGCTGGCAAACGATTATGATGATGCACAACAGTTGATGATGTTGCCATCAGACAGACGCTCTGATGTACTTCCAAATTCAGTCCCATCGAAACAATATAATTACTCTTTCTATTATTCCGCCTTGGCATCATCTCTGCATACTCTTCCAGTAGTATTTTTTTCCTTTTAATGAAAGAATATCTGTCATTTATTACATGATAACATAGGCCTAATACAGTTCCAAGTGTCATATTTATTGATCTGTTTATATGTTTATTTATCATTCAGTCCTTTATTACTCCATCAAGACAGTGGGTGCCCAGGGGACAGGCTACTTTGTCTTGATATTAGACGAGTGACAAGTCACTAATTCCTAAACGGTATTATGTGAACTAAACATCCCAGTCAGCCCAAGTACGAAACCTTTATAGATCCCAGCTTCTTGAGTGCAATAACCCTAGATCACCATCGTTCGTTTGGTTATATGCTTACTTCCCACTGTAGTAAATGGTTTCCTGGACAACAGAAAATCAGTTGGTTTGACACAATGTGTAGTGTTATCTAAAGGAAGCGATACTCTAAATGAATGGATAGTGTGCGTCTCAGTCTACCACAGACTATAAACAAATTATTATATTCAGTACCGTACACTTTATCCTGATCTTGTAAGTTGTCTCATTTTATTCCTTTTTTCATGGTTTGTATACGAACAATAATAGCTATCATCGAACGGTAAAAATATCGATACCTTTACTATCACAGTACGATGAGAATACACACAGTCTTGTAGCAATTATTTAATTAATTTTTAGGAGTAGTGACTGAAGGAGTTTTATGGCAGTCATTACACCATTTGTGTGTACCCTGTCTCATTAGCCATTAAGTTTCTGGGGCTCATAGTTAAAGCAGTGGAAGGTAACGTAGTGGCAGGTATCAGCAAAAATAAAGAAGAAAGTAGATTGTCTTAGTGAAGGGGTAAAAGTAAAATACCAAACTATAACTATCATACCCAGCAAAAGTTAATTGATGGGAAGGCATGACACAAAAGCGTAATAATGCTGGATGTTCGCCTTTTCGTTGTAGTAGTAGTAGTAGTAGTAGAAGTAGCAGCAGCAGCAGCAGCAGCAGCAGCAGTAGTAGTAGTAGTAGTAGTAGTAGTAGTAGTAGTAGTAGCAGCAGCAGCAGCAGCAGCAGCAGCAGCAGCAGCAGTAGTAGTAGTAGTAGTAGTAGTAGTAGTAGCAGCAGCAGCTGCAGCAGAAGCATCATCATCATCATCAGCAGCAGTAGTAGTAGTAGTAGTAGTAGTAGTAGTGGCAGCAGCAGTAGCAGCAGCAGCAGCAGCAGCAGTAGTTGGAACTCCAGGCACATCCACATGTGAACACAGTGAACTGTAGGCTGAAGCTTCTGTCCTCCTGCAGTCCACCTTCCTCCGTTCGTGGTAAAGGGAGGGAGGTGAGGGACGTTTATAAAACCAGACAGTCCCATCATCCAGTTACATCAGTGACACCAGGTGAAGGCATTCCTCTCCAGCACTCACCTTTTCGTAACAGAGCAAAAAGAGAATTTCATTTGGTTTTGGATTTATCCCTTCAGGGCGTTTCACTATTAAAACAATTACAGCTCATAATGTATGAGATGCTTCTTTTACGGTACCAGTATTCCACTGGACGACATTTTAATAACAGAGAAACTACAAAATATATTAACTCGTTTCTGTTGCCCACATACGGCCTTTTAGTAATAGGACAAATATATGCTGGTATGGTGTTATCTAAGCTGCTTTCTTTTACCCCCACACAATCTTTCCGTATAAGAACAAATTCTTATGATAATGTATGAATTGTTTTCTTTTACCTCCACTTGACCATTCAGTAATAGAACAAATACTCTTGACAGAGTTTCCTATAAACTGCATTGTAATACCCACTGCAAGAACTATAGCATACAATATACAAGTGATACGGTATATTACACATACTCGTAAACTTTAATCATCTAGCAACCACAAGGTCTTTTATTAACCGAACAAAATTAATGCACTAGACTGCATAAAAAGATTATTCTTTTACCCCTCGATAACCTTATAGTTGCAGGACAAAATTAAAGGAAATACATTGTTTGCTTTCAGAGCACTCCCTAAACAGCCTCCTAGTATTGTAACAAATATATATGACGGTAAAAAAAAAAAAAAAAAAACTGCCACCTATCCACAACCCTTTACTAATAGAACAAATACACCTGACAATAAAGAAACTGTTTTTCTTTTACCTATCCACAGAAATTTAGTAATAGGACAAATACATATAACCGCAAATAAAGCGTTTCTCTTTCCCTGCCAACCCCGCACCGAACCCACCCACACCCAAGCGACATATCAGTGGTTAACTCTGCAAACCCGACAAGCCCTCCGAGGGTTGAGGCCAACTTGATTTATGAGTTGTCTGTTGTCATTACCACCCCGCAGAGACCCCACACACAAATTGTTCACTTCTGTTTCCATTGGACTTGGACGATACCTTTTTCTAGGATTGATGGGCTGTAGCTGTGAGCAAATTTGTTCTGATTTTTCTACATATTTTTGGGTTTAAGTCACTTCCTCCTCCCCCCCGTCTTTTTTTACTCTACAGGCTTCTTCCACAAATTTTTATTCCAGTCAGTTTGATGTCACCTCTTTAGGATTTAGGGAATGTGCTTGTAATCTTGCTTGAATTTTCCTTTAATTTTCTGGCTTTAAGTAATATCCCCTTCCCGCAAACACGACCCCCCCCCCCCCCAAATGTATGTTTCATCCTGCTGCTATTTCCAGTACCTCTGGATGTCGCTGTCTTAGGTTTTAGGGATTGTAAGATTAAATTATTTCTGACTGAAGTCACTATCTACGTAAGTTTCATCCACTTTCTCTTTCAAGCAGGTTTAGGTGTTTATACTGTGGGATATAACGACTGTGCATCTAGATATGCTTGGATTTTAAGTCACGTCAAGCTGAAATAGATCTGTCGGGGTTTTAAGTCACATCATATCCGCTCCCAATAGACGTGACCCTTATAGCCTATATTTCAAGCGACTTCCATTTCGAACGCTTTGGATATATCTAGACGAGTTAATTTATATGTGTTGTTGTATATCATTTAGGCCTTTACGTCACTTCATTACCCCGCTCCTAATGGTTCAACCCTTTAATATATTTCATCTCTCCTCGTTTCAGTCGACTTAGGATATTTGTAGTTCAGGATCTAGGAATCGTAAAGAAAAATTATTACTTTTGGATATAAGTCACGGTCTACGAACATTTTATTAATATATCTGAATCGAAACGTTCTAGATGTCTCTCTTTTAGGATTTAGGGGGTTTCTGAGTAAGCTTTTCTCGTTAGTATGCAGAACTCTCTACACAACCCTCACGTAGTTCATCCATCTTCTGTCTCGAGCGAATTTGTATGTCTACGTTAGGATTTACGGGCTGCAGGAATAAATCTGTTTGGGTTCTAGGTCACGAAAGTCGTTGTCTGTATTTCATTCGACCTCCTCTATGTTGTATATATATATTTTTTTTTTATTGCTCTGAACACTGTCCATTACATATTATATAACTTGTTTCACTCAGCTTTGCTTTGATCTCGTTCTCAGCGTCATTTTGCTCGGTATCTTGTTTTAAGGACCGTGGGAAGATGGGGTATTAGGTCTGATTTTAATGTAAGGCCAGATTATATATCGTTTAGCTCCTAACGTAATCTGTGTCAGGAATTTTTTCTTTAAATTTGTGCCGGTGCTTCGGAACCTTCCCGGACAAGAAGAAAAGAGTGGTTAAGACAATGAAATAAGTACTTACAGTGTTTCATCGAGTCTTTTCTTAATTTTTCTTCCATCTTTAATTGTTTCGGTGTGAACATGATGGCTTGGTTTAGTTGACACATAACAAGTCCAATGTAAGATCGGGAATCGTAATCTCGTCGACATAGGAGGCTTTCCAGCATCACTTCTTTAGCAGTTTGTTTTGTACACTAAACCTTTCTTATCTCTTGTATTCTGTGTATGTATTTGCAAGATGAAGAATGTTTGACTAAATTACGTACAAGAGAATATTATTATGCCGTACGCCAAAGTAAATTGGTAATTACTAGAAAATCTCCAGAGCCTAAGAGCATACGACTCCTGCCTCTGAAGTAGGATGGAACCAGCTACAATATATCATATCACACCACCCAGGTTTAGCACAGGTTGGCAAGGCGACAAGGGTAATTACAATAGGTTACGCTACTCTTTTGCACTCCCTCACACTCTCATGTTTACACATTCGCTCACTTCCAAACTCTTACTCTTATTTACTTTACACCCATTCACTGTCACACTTATCGTCACACTCACTCTCATACTCTCACTCACACACTCACTTTCACTCGTTTGAGCATTCATCCTCACATTCTAATTTGCTCATAGTTACTCTCACACTTACCATGCCCTTCATACAAGTAACGCACTCTTCATATTTACACTATTGTTAACTCAGTCACCTGCTTACACACTCACTCCTTCCCACAGACATTGCAGCACAAACTCTGTCACACTCTAACTCATTCTATCACACTCATGATCATTACTCAGCTTCACTAACTCTCACGGTCTTACTCTCAAACCTTCATCAATTCATTCGCACTCTCACACCATCCCACACACATTTCCTCATTAACTCTCACGCTCTAACTCATTTTCTCACGCCCGTTCCATTACTCACTTACCCTAATTCGCCCATTCTTAGGCTCTCATATTCCCTTATCTATTCTCACACTCTCGCTAGCTCCCATACAGTCATTCACTGTCACTTCATCTCATGCTTTCTTGTTTGTCTCTTCGTTCTCTCACAGGTTATCACAGACTCACTACCATACTAAATATTTATCAGTCTTTCATATAGGCTACTGATAATTATTTCACTTGTCACTTAGGTACTCCATGGTTGTTCAATCTGTACATGGATGGGGTAATAAAAGAGGTACAAGGTAGGGTAGTGGATGTTGGAGTGGCCCTGGTGAGAGAGGATAGTGTTTGGAAACTCCCTGTGCTGTTGTTTGCAGATGATACTGTGTTGTTGAGTGAAGACGAAGGGGAGCTGCAAGGCTTGGTGGATGAGTTTGGGAGAGTGTGTAAGAAACGGAATCTAAAGGTGAATGTAGGGAAGAGTAAAGTGATGGTCTTTGAGAGAGGTGAAGTCAGTGAATGTACAGCGAGGTTGGATGGTGAGGAATTGGAAAATGTGAGTACCGGTACGTTTAAGTACTTGGGTAGTGTGATGAGTAAGGATGGAGGTTTGGAGGGTGAAGTGCTTGAAAGGGTACAGCAGGGAAGAAAGGTTGCTGGTTCTTTGAAAGCAGTGATAAGAAACAGGGAAGTGAGCATGGAAGTGAAAAAGTTACTACATGACAGTATTGTGATACCAACTCTAACGTACGGAAGTGAAGCTTGGACGTTGTTGGAAGGACACAAGTCAAGAGTGAGAGCAGTGGAAATGAGTTATTTAAGAGGAGCCTGTGGAGTCACATGGAGAGACAGGCTGACGAATGAGGATATAAAGGAGCGTTGTGGTGCTGATGTGGATGTGATAGGAAGCGTTATGAGGAACATACTGAGGTGGTTTGGCCATGTGGAGAGGATGGAGGGTGAAAGACTGACGAAGAGAGTGTATGTGAGTGAGGTGGAGGGGGAGAGAGGGAGGGGGAGGCCGAGGATGAGATGGAGGGATGGGGTGGAGAGGTATATGAGAGAGGGGGGTGTGAGTTGGGAGCAGGGGAGTGAAATGGCGGGGGACAGGGCGACTTGGAGGCGATTTGTTTGTGGCCACCCCAAACGGGACTGAGGCGTCTGGCAATAGATAGATAGATAGAGACTTAGGTACTCTCGGACTCTCTCATTCTCTCACAGACTCACACTCACTCTCGCATTCATTCTCACTCTCACTCATTTTCACACTTACTGAAACTTATTCTCTTACACAGATTCATACAGATACATGGTCACGCTCAGTTATTCTCATACATTTGCACACTCAATAACACTCACCCCCCCCCCTCCCTTTTCACTGACACACGATTCTTTCACTCACTCTCTTACATTCACTCACTCTTATTAATTCCCCAACACATATACCAGATGAGAAAGTATTTGAAGACTACATACTTTAGTTTATGTGTTGTCTCCATCAAAAGTCCGTATAAGTAAGCCTTTTACCGTGAAGGAAAAGCCAGCCTCAAACCATTTCCTCCCCGTCCCCATCCAACATTTGCGACAGTATCTTAGCACCTGACGTATATAGAACGTACCTGGGATGAGATTCACAAACTCACCATGGGCTCCTCGTCTTATCTCCGCTTTGTTTTTGCGTTAAGATTGAAACACAGAAAGATTTAACCTCCTTCAGTCCGGTGACTTATTTTTCAACTTTTGCCATGTAAGGTCGAACTTGCGTAGCTTTGGAGTGTACATTTGTGGTAAGGGGTTAATGAAGGCTATATGTACAATACGTTTCCTAGTTAGAAAAGTATTTCCTAAGCCGAACGAAAAGCTTTTGAAATTAGCAAGATTAAAATGTCATTGCAAGGAAGGGTTAAGGCGGATTCACACCGGATGCTATGTGAGCTGTGCTATAGACGTACGCTAGCGATGCTTGCTATTTGACTGTTTACACCGGAAGCCATGCTGGCTAGCTACGTCGCAGACGTTACCAGAGATACTGGTCACGGTCAGTTGTTTGTGACAGTTGGTTCGCTGCAGCTATGGAGGAGAGTACGAAGTGGTTCTGTGAGAAGGAGGAGGAGCTATTATTACTTACTTTCGCCCTTTCTATAAAAAGGAAAAGGAAATGGGTACACGAGACTACTGTAAAAAGACAAAAGTTTGGGGAATTCCATCATCTAATTCAAGAACTTTCAGGTGATGAAGAAAAAATTAAGCAGTATTTTAGACT
>NC_137053.1:41852158-41859658 GCF_032717465.1 Coenobita brevimanus | reverse complement strand
GGAGATACTTTTTGAACTAGAAGTGTTTGATAATTAGAGCCCTCATTTGCCCCTTCACTGCTGAAAAAAAAAGAATAGATGTTCTCGACTGACGTGACACTTCCTCACTTGGATGGTGTGTTGATAGTTTCCATTTCTTCCTTTTCTCCTTCTCCTTCTCCTCTTCCTCCTCCTCCTCCTCCTCCTCCTCCTCCTCCTCTTGTTCTTGTTCTTGTTCTTCTTCTTTTTATTTTCCAGTTCCATACAGTTTCATTTAACTCGGGAATAATCTCCCGCTCTGAAGAGATAAATGAAGACAACAACTAACCACCATTACCAAAGATATCTCATACATTAATAAATTGGTCTGGAGATAACGAGAGTAAATACAAACGACATTGCATTGATGCTGGTAACCCCTTCACTTTAATTACTCTCTTCTATTCTTAACATTTTCAGAACATATGTGAAGCGTTGAATTAATCTTTTGAACTGGAGGGGTTAGATATAGCCTGAATTAACACTATGATTACTAGATATCCTTCTCAAGTTAAGTAAAATTGGAAGTGCCAAGAATATGCTAAACAAAAAACGATGCGGTGCTGGAGGTGGTATTGATGAGGGAAGGATCAGGTAGACTGGGCGATGAGTGAGTGGCTTCTAGGCTGACGACGCATCTCTTAAAGGGGCTGAGGCATTCTATTTATAAAGCAATTTTTCTTCATCATCGACACGGGGGACTGAAGGCTATTGAAATTTATGGGATAGCTTCATAATGGAACGACAACACTGAGACTTGGACGAAAAAAATAACACCAGTGATGAACCAAGTGTGTAGTTTGACACTGCCCACGGTTCCTTCTGTCGTCTGATGCGCTTTATATTTTATTCTTGCTGCGGTCAGACGGCTTTATGAGGCCTAGGAACAGTCCCCTAGTAGTGTAGGCGTTATTCGGGGCTTCATCTCCCAGCTGCGGTTTGGAAAGTCTACGCAGAGCTTAAGAGAATCGTTTAGTAGCAGCAGAAATAAAAATGAGAAAATGGCGTACTCGAGTTGAATGGGTTGACGAGTTCAAATCTCTCTCTCTCTCTCTCTCTCTCTCTCTCTCTCTCTCGCTGATTATGTTTCCCTTACCGTACTTGAATCTCTCGTACCAAAGGTGCTCCATTGTCTCCTTAAATCCCCCCCTTGCTACCTTGACAACTGATATATTTATTTCACGCTGCCCTCATACGATTTTATGCAGCTTGTGAGAGACCTATCGAAGTGAAGGAGCTAAAAAAAATCTCCACTAATCTTAGTACAATTTAATCTGTTTTTACTCTGTTTTTTGATTCTGTAAAAGGATAATACAGCATGATTCGAAAGTAGCACCCCACTAGAATCTTTTCTGTGTTGGAAGGACGGCTCAGTCGGCTAGTGTGGGTGTGGTTGTGGCATTTGCAATAGGAAATGAATAAATGCAGTGTGTCCAGGCATCTCTCAATGAACGGATCGTGGATTTTTTTTTTCTTGGAGGACACATTCTTGTTGGCTTCTGACCTATAGTTCCCTCTTCCTTGCATCAAAAAAAAATCTGATAACACTGACTGAGCTGTCCCCACAACACATGAGAAATCGGAGAGCCAGTGGAGCGTTATGTATGGACCACCCTGTCTTTATCACAAGGTATGCGTCCCGTCATGAAGAGGTTACGGATTCCCGTGGCGTATTCTCCAGCTAGTTTTTGTTCTTGTTTTTGTTTTACAAGACCGTGTGACTTATTGTACATTTTCTTACCTTCAGTGAGAACAAAGTACAATACCGCTACTGTGAGTTATGTCCCTTTAATCTGAAATACCCCGACCAGCCGTAAATCACCAGCAATCGTAACTCATCCATTTCCGATACCGTCTCTCTCTCTCTCTCTCTCTCTCTCTCTCTCTCTTTGTTTGATAAATTTACAGATTCCCTCCTCATCCATCACACAGTGCCTACTCAGCTGTCCCGTACATGGTGACCATTTCTATTTCATTCTTGCAACGAGTGGACGATTTTCTTCAGCTTACATAAAATTACTCGTACAGGATTTACCAACAGCAGTGAAAAGGTTACTCGTTCTAGTTTTTGAAGCCTTCAGCCCCCTCACTGCGATGATGTAATGTTTGTTTCATGATTACCACCACCAGAAGACCTTGTTCATCTTGGGAGAGACTTTGCAAATGTTAATATAAACTTTATCAAGGGATTCAAGGAGCTAACTGCCAGAACTTCTGTCAATTAAACAAAAAGAAAAATATTTTTGAATTAATCTGATTATAATACGGAAAGTCACAAACTGCAGCGAAAATTATATAGATAGATAGATAGATAGACAGCTTGGGATATATATATATATATATATATATATATATATATATATATATATATATATATATATATATATATATATATATATATATATATCCCAAGCTTCTCCTTTTAGTGTTTTCATGGATCCTTCTGCTTCCTTCAGCATCCTCTCAAGTCGACCTCTTCCTTTACGTATCCTTGCACTTTCTATTTATTATATGTCCTTACCTAATGCTCTTCTCTTACCCAGCCTTCTTTAAAGTGCCTCTTAATCTTGTCGTCCTCTTACCCATGTATCTCCCGGCACAGTAGATTATCTTAGTTTCTCTTGCAGTGTTATGATGTATCACATTTGCTATAGCATCCCCTTAATCCGTCTTCCTTCTTTGTGTATTTCTGTATCATGGCATCATATGTTTCCTTAATCGGCCTTGCTGTGTGTCGTACTGAATCTTACCTCCTACAGTGTCACCAAAACTCGTCCTCTTCCTTGTCGTATCCATGAATCTCGAAATAATACGGTAATAACAGTAACAACAATAACAACAGCAACAGCAACAACAACAATAACCCCTATTCAAAAAGTCTCTCCTTAGAAAAATAAAAACTTTTTGATATAGTATGAAGAATAAGAAAGATAACATCATAATGAAGATGTTAACTGCTTCCATTGTCTTACTAACTCTGACCTTCTTCAGCATCGCCGTAACTCGGTCTCCTTCGTGCGGCAGTGTATCTCTAGGGCTGATAGATTACCTTAGTTTCCCCTTCCCAGTGTCTTCATTCGTCCTTCTGCCTCTTTCAGCGTACCCAGAATTCCACCGCCTCTCCCGTATCTCTGCTCATGGTAAATTTCCCTTACTTCTTCCCGGCGTCCTCATGTAGCCTTTTACCTACTTAACGTCTTAACTCACCTCTTCCTTTGCTTATCTCCTGTGCTTCCTTCGGCGTCTTACTCTCACTACTATGACGTTTTTCTCACTTTATTTTCCTCCAGACGATTTAACTCGTCTCAGACTGAACTCTTCAAATGACTGAATTAGAACTAGCGTTTATTGATTCCTTTATTACGGTACAAGTGTTCCTATACGTTGAATAATATCGTCTAGTACCGTCACAGGGTGTTAACTCAGGCTCCTCTGTGTTTCCATGTAGCGCCACTCTGCTCGTTCCTTAGTCACGTATCCCCCCACATGTATCTTCCACTGTAGGAGGGGGAGGCAGGCCCTTTGAGGCAATTGTCTCACTTTACTGCTAATGCCGGAGCGCCAAGAGGCCAGAACTCCCCCTCTTCTCCTACCCCTCTCTCCGCTTTCTCCTTCTTTCCTTCCTCCCTCTCTCCTTGCTCCCTGCTTCTATTGAGGAAGGAAAGGAGGCAGGAAGGAAGGGAGGAAGCTGGGGGGATCAATATTGTCAAGGGTAGTTGAGGGGGAAGGAAAGGAGGAATGGTAGTCGAGGTGGAATGCAATGAGGGTGTAGGGGACGGGAGAATATGAGGATGGATGGGTGTGGGGGAAGTGAGAGAATTTATTCGGCACTGGAAAAAGAAACATGAAAGGTTGAAGAATCGGAATGGAGTAAAAAAAAAAAGGGGGAGGGGGGAGAGTCCACGGTTAGAAAAGAAGAACATAGAAAAGTAAGTGGATGAAGAAGCAAGGGGAAGGCATTGCAAAAGGAGAGACAATTGAAAACTGGAAAAAGATGCATAAAACTTGAGAAGCCTAGCATGGTAAAAAGAAATGAAAGAAGAAGAAAAAGCCATGAAGAGATACAAGTGAACAGAGATAAATGAATGAACAGAAGGAATTGTGTGAGAGAGGAAGTGAATGTTAGATTAGAAAAAATAACAAGCAAGTTTTAAGAAACAAAATAGGGGCAGAAAAAGAAAAAAATCCGAGGAGACAAGAGGAAAATACAGAAATGTGTGAGAACAGAGAAGGGAGCGTGTTGAAAAGAGAGAAATTTTATTGGAACCAGGAGCGAAAAACACGAAATTTTTAAGAATAAGAACGCAGTAAAAAGAAAATCTCACAGAGAAGGGAAAGAGAAAAAACATAAAAGTGTGGGGAGGAAGAATGCAGGGTATCAGGAAGGAAGAGAATGTATTAAATATTGGAAAAGTAAACAGTAAACTGGAAAGAAGTGAAAGAGGCTCTAAAAAAGGAAATCCACGAAGATACAAGAATAACACCAGTAATTGATACAAATGCAGAAGAAATTGTTTCGAGATGGGAAAAAAATATAAGTAATGGGATGTGAAACATGAAAAGATTATACAGTTGAATTAAACTGTAATAGGAATTTCATGGAGAGAAGAAAGACAGAAAGAAGGAACATAGGTCTAGAAAAGAAAGCATGTACATTTTAATACTTTCATCTACTTATGAAAAAAAAAATCTCTGGAATGCTTTCACTGCAAAGATAGAACTTAGACATTTTTATTCTGGTTAGATCCTGACGATTTTAATGAAAAAAAAAAAATTGAAAGAATTAACGACTAAAACAGAAACGCGAACACTGTAAGAAAATTAATTAAATGGATGAAAAAAGGAGCCCTTTCACGGAGAGAACAGAAAAACAGAGAAAAGTTTTGTGTGTAAAAGAAGAGGAGTACCCCGCGAAGGACCAAAAACTAGAGCAGAGGCGTTCAGTCTGATGAGGGAAGGAGCAGAGTCCATCGAGATAAGGACGCAGATCGCCTGGCCTGGGAGGAGAAGGGATGAGAGTGGAGAGGTGTGGGGAAGGAGATGGAATGACTAGGCTGTGGAGAGTGAGGAGAGAGTTCGTAGTGGTGAGGAAATGGGAAGACGTGTGTGTGTGTGTGTGTGTGTGTGTGTGTGTGTGTGTGTGCGGCGAGGAGGGAAGGTTGTAATGGGAGTGTGTGGAGAGCGGGGATGGTAAGTAATGAAGAGGGAAGGGGAAGATGTTTGTGAGTGTGCATTTGAGGACTGGGAGAAGACTGTGGAGACTAATGGCGTGATGCTGAGGGAGGGAGAAGACATATGAAAGTGATGCGGAGGATGCAGAGAGTGAGGAGTAGCCTACTAAATGGAGAGAGAGAGAGAGAGAGAGAGAGAGAGAGAGAGAGAGAGAGAGAGAGGGAGGGAGAGAGAGCTACGCCGTACGTAACGAGGGGAGAGGGGTGAGAGTAAACTGAGATTGGAGACACATGAAGGGGAGAGAGAATAGGATGGCATTGGATTTGGTGAGAAGGGAAAGTCTGTTGTACTGAGGAAAAATGTGTGTGTTTGTGTGTGTGTGTGTGTGTGTGTGTGTGTGTGTGTGTGTGTGTGTGTGTGTGTGTGTGTGTGTGTGCGTGTGTGTGTGTGTGTGTGTGTGTGTGTGTGTGTGTGTGTGTTATAATGAGGGGAGACGAAATGAAGACTAAAGTGCGTGGAATGTACGAAAATATTGAAAGGTAGACTGAATTGAATCAGGAATATAAAGTGAGAATCGAGCTTTCTATCTGTCTGTCTACCTCTGTCAGAGTATCTATCTGTATCACTCAGTCTATTGTTTATCTATCTATATATGTACATACCGTATATATATATATATATATATATATATATATATATATATATATATGTATATATATATATATATATGTCTTTATCTATCCATCTATCTATCTATACATACATACATACAGTAAATGAGAGAGAGAGAGAGAGAGAGAGAGAGAGAGAGAGAGAGAGAGAGAGAGAGAATGTGAGTTCTGTAGTCACACGAAGGGTCTTTTATGAGTGAGAAGGGAGACTCGCTGACGTGCAGGGGAAGGTGTATGGCCAGTAAATGAAAGAATGCCTAGCGACGATGGACGGACGAAGGAATGTAGTTTAGTCTGCTGATAAGGGAAAGGAGACGCTGTGCATTGTAGGAGAGAGAGAGAGAGAGAGAGAGAGAGAGAGAGAGAATTGGTTGTAATGGGATTCTTTGCGGCATGGAAGCGAGGGAATGACTGGCGAGGAAGTGAACATATATGTCATAGAAAAAATAAAAAAAACAAGAGGAGAAGAGAAGAGATGATGAGGACGGAGAGTTTGTGGTTCCGGTATAGAGATGAGGCCTGAGGGAAAGTGTGCTAAAGAAAGGAGAAGATGGAAAATGTGTGTAGACAAAGCAGGAGATCTGTGTATTGGAGGACAGGAGAAATTAATGATGGGAAGATCAAAGGTAAGACTGATAAGGAAGAGGGATGGTGAAAGAAAGTGTATATCTCGAAATGGAAATGAGAGAGAATGAAGAGAAAGCTTATGGAAATGGAACTAGCTAGAGACTAATGAGGGAGATGAAAGGTGGATGAACGTGCACAGAGAAGGAAAAAAGAAGTCTGTGTGTGAAGGTGAAAGAATCAGCGGTCAGGAGGAAGAAGGGAGAGCAGGAGAGAATTACCAGGGTCAGGAAATGAGGTAGAGGCTGGTGGAGAAGGGAAGGAGTAAGAGTGTGTGTTGGATAAGGAAAAAGAATTCCATGGTTAGACGGTCAGCCTAGAGGAGCAGTAATGACGAGGAAAGAACTATCAGTAAAGCGATAAAGCAGTGAGAGGATCAAGAAGGATAAGAATATACGGGAGAGTCTGTCCTAGAAAAGAGAGAGTTAAAAAAAAAAAACTAGGTGGAGGAAATGTAGACTCAGTAGCGAAATGAAGAGGCGAGAGAATTTTAAAAAAAGTAAAATATAGACAGTAAAATTAGTACTAGGTGGGGGCGCTCACCATCCACTCACTCGATGTAGTGCTGCTCTCGGGTGCCTGCCCTTTCCTCTCCTCCATTCTTCTTTCCTTCCGTCCTCTTCTGTCTTTCTTTCCTTCATTCTTTCCTTGTCCTTCTGCCTATGGGTGACTTTACACTCCCTCCTCTGTCTTTCTTTCCTTCATTCTTTCCTTTTCCTTCTGCCTGTGGGTGACTCTACACTGAGCGACAAGCCAAATGGTTTCCTGTACACCAGGAAACCATTTACTACGCTGGGTGGTAACCATATAACCAAATTTTGGCGCCTGGTGGTTTAGTGGGTAATTATTGCACTCCAATCGGATTGAGCCGGTGAAGGTTTATATCTAAGGGGTGGTTGGGGTTGAATGCTCATGTAATGCCACTCAGGGATGAGTGAGGCTGGTCACTCATCTTAAATGTCGGGACAAACTGCCTAGCTCCGGGTTCCTACGCTCCTCATGGGGCAGTGTAGGA
>NC_137053.1:41814658-41847158 GCF_032717465.1 Coenobita brevimanus | reverse complement strand
ATGGTGAGCTGAGTGAGTTCTTTGATCTCAATGTGGGACTGAAACAGGGTTGTGTGATGTCTCCATGGCTGTTTAATATATACATGGATGGGGTTGTAAAGGAGGTGCAGGGTAGGGCAGTGGATGTGGGGGTGGCTCTAATGATTGAGGGTGAGATTTGGAAGCTTCCGGTGTTGCTGTTTGCTGATGATACAGTACTGTTGAGTGAAGATGAATGGGAGTTGCAAGGTTTGGTGAATGAATTTGGGACAGTGTGTAGGAGGAGGAATCTGAAAGTTAATGTAAACAAAAGTAAAGTTATGGTGTTTGAGAGGAATGAAGTCACAGAGTATGCAGTGAGGTTGGATGGTGAGGATATGGAGAATGTGAGTGCATTCAAGCACTTGGGTAGTGTGATGAGTAAGGATGGAACTTTGGGGGATGAAGTGCGTGAAAGGGTACAGCAGGGAAGGAAGGTTGTTGGTACACTGAAATCAGTGATGAGAAATAGGGAGGTGAGTATGGAAGTTAAGAAGTCACTGCATGATAATATTGTGATCCCTACCCTGACGTATGGAAGCGAGGCATGGACCTTGCAAGAGGGGAACAAGTCAAGAGTGAGAGCAGTGGAAATGAGTTACTTGAGAGGAGCATGTGGAGTGACGTGGAGGGACAGGTTGACGAATGAAGAAGTGAAGGAACGCTGTGGGGTGGATGTGGATGTGGTTGAGAAGATTAGGAGAAATACACTGAGGTGGTTTGGACATGTGAAGAGAATGGAGAATGAAAGACTGACTAAGAGGGTGTATGTAGGTGAGGTGGAGGGAGGGAGAGGGAGAGGTAGACCGAGGATGAGGTGAAGGGATGGAGTTGAGAGGTATATGAGGGAGGGGGGGGTGAGTTGGGGGGAGGGCAGTCAAATGGTGGGTGACAGAGCGACTTGGAGGCGTTTTGTTTGCGGCCACCCTTTGCGGGATTAGGGCGTCGGGCTATAGATAGATAGATAGATAGATGTTCTGAACTGGACATAATTCATTACTGTTTCTGTTTGGCAGTCACGCATATTTAGTAGGCTAATTTTCTAGCTTAGGATAGGTTGGGATACTTTGGGATGGCTTACTTACAGGAGAGTCGACGAAATGACTCTGTCTGACAGCTGTATTCGAAGTGTGTGTACCTGTAAAAAGGGGATATCCTTGTTTGGAGGAACCAGAATTCCGAATGCTTGAAGAATGTTAAAGATGGCACATTCCACCGGGTATGCTGTTGATACATCTTCCACTTTCGCTCATCTTCTTTCCCAGTTTTTGGATCTTAAGTCTCCTCATCTTTTGATGGAAATGAGGTCAGGATAACGATAACGATGATGTTTTTTACGGAGATGGCTGCACTCAGATTTTCAAAAACTTGCTTGTTAATAGCACTTCAAGCATGAGAAACTAAAGTTCGTTTTTATATCACTCCAGCCAATTAATTTGTTTCGTCACCACTTTTACTGTTATTTATCATAGGCAATGCTTCACTGACGCAGTGGAAGCCAAATAAAACCATGTTGTTCCGGTATTATTTATTTGGTAGCTACGTTATATTGTAAAGTTAAGTGGTAAATTAAACATGAACGTTCGCAGAACTGGCGGAAGCATTAATTAATTCATGAGAGCGTCGTGCACCCGGCAGCTGAGCACGGCACAAGTCAGTTCAACTGGACGAGCATATATGGCAACCCTTGTTTTAATTAGTGCCCGTGTTTCACATCTCATTCCCTCCTCTTCATTATCGTCCCCCTCCCCTCACCCACCCAAAAAAGACTGCCGATTCCTTTCCAAGTCCTGTCTCTCTCCCTTCCAATACCGGCATCCAAACAGCTGCAACATATTTTTCATGAATTTTGTCTCTGTTCCCCGATCTTTTCTTTCTTCAAAAAATACATTTAGAACCCTCCCTTAAATCTTCTTTTTTTTTTTTATACTTTCTCTCCCAGTCATCAAAGAGATAGTCAAGCCCATATTTACGCCCTATTTCTCTCCCTCTCCCGTTCATTAGGCTACCATTACCGTACGTCTTTTATATCTTATTCAAATTACTCCTTAACAGCATTATTAAGGTCAGGGGAGACCTGTTATAATGAAAAAAGTCCAAAAGAGACAGTTTAATTCCTTCTCTATGAGAGGTATCGGTGAAGCTCAATAAAACTGCTTTCCGGTAACAAAGGAGGCTCCACCGGGCTGAGAAGATTACAGTATATATATATATATATATATATATATATATATATATATATATCTTTTCATTCGTACAAAGCTATTTTCCTTTCCTTTTTGCTACATTCCTCCTGCGCTTCAAAACAAAATTACAAGCGTTTTCATTTGCACTAATTCTCATAACTTCTGCTCATTCATTCCAAACATAAAGTTATTTCCTTCCGCTGTATCTCACCTCTCTCGACTCCCTGTATTCGGTCCAGAATGTTGCCACATCCCTCTTGTATTTTGCTTCTCTTCCGTCACTAGCTTAAAAAAAAATAATTCCCTTCCTCAACTTTTACCTGCCCCCAGAGAGACACCCACATCCTTCAATTGGGCTTTAGTTACTCTCTCCCCTCACCCAGTTCAGGAAAGACAGCCAGCCTGAAGAAAGACAGATAATTCCTCCTCCTTCATTTGGGGTTTGTGTACTTCCCCCTTCACCATGTTCAGAAAAGCACTGAGGTTCTTCTCTTGGTCCTCATTACACTTTTCGTTCATCTGCTTCAGGATAAAATAGTTAACTCATTAATCTGAACCTGATTTACTTTCTCCTTACATTTGGTTCACAAGAAAACCAGATGCTTCATTTAATTCTGATCCATCCAGTTCCTCTCTTCATTTAAACCTGATTCAGTCAATTCCATTTGACGATTTTTTTTTCTCCATTTCTCACCCTTCACTGTCCTTTAAAATACAACACGGTCATTTTCTTCAACTTGATATCCTTCACCCACTTCAAGAAAGTCATCCAGCTGCCCTTCTCTTGAGCTTGATTTCTCCTCCTCTCGTCTATTCTGGCCGTTCGAGACGCTCCTCCTGCATTATTCTCTCCCGAACCAGCGGCCCGGCGGTCTTTAGAATGAGCCATGAACCTCATTAACATCCCGCTAATGTGTTAATAGCTCCCGCGGTGACGGAGGGGCGAGAATCCCGGAGGAGGGTCGGCCTGCGGGGACTCTGACTGCGGTGAGGCCTAGATGTGGTGGGGCCTGATTGAATTGGGATCTGAGTGTGGTTGGGTGATTGAACTGGGGTAGGCGTGTGGTGGGGCCTGGTTTAATTGGGGTATGAGCGTGGTGGGCTTGACTGAATTGGGTTATGAGTGTGGTGGGCCTTACTGAACTGAGGTGTGAGTGTGCTGGGGACTGATTGAATTGGGGTCTGAGTGTGGTGTGGCATGATTGAATCGGGATCCAAATGTGGTGGGGCCTAACTGAAATGGAGTCTGAGTGTGGTGGGGCCTGATTGAAATCTGATCTGGCTGTAATGGGGCCTAAATGAAGCTGGGTTTGTTTGTGGAGGGGTCTGACTGAAGTGGGGTCTGACTGTGATGGGGCCTGAATAGTGTGTGGTCTTGCAGGGATGGGGCCTGTTACTGATGCCGAGTCTGACAGTCATGAGACCAGGTTGAAGTGGGCTATGACAAACGATGATGTCTGACTGAAGCTGGAGCTGGCTACGATGGGGCCTAGCTATAGTGGGGACTCACTGAGGCAAGGTATATTTGTGGTGGGGTCTGGGTGAAGTAGTGTTTGCCCGTGGTGAGATTCGGGTATCATGGGGCCTCCTAGCATGGTGTAGTCTGACTGAACTGGGGTCTGTATCAGTGAGTGGTAGATCCCGGCTGAAGTTGATGGCTGTAGACGATGTGGTGCGCCTGTAGTGAAATTTGGTAGAAGCTGATGTTGAAGACAGTATTACGGTGGATTATGTTGTGGTGGGACCTAATTTTGTGTGATCAAGCTGTAGTGAGTCGATTTTATTTTATTTTTATTGTGGAGGGAACTTATTATTTTGAGAACACCTTATTTGCAGTGAAATAGACTAGTTACTATGAGACTGTATTATGGTGTGGCTGGAGTATAATAGTATTTGATTGCTGCGGAGGGACTTGATATTGGCTAATATCAGTACGAATGCAAGTAACTGTGGTGGCTCATTGGTCGTAAGGGTTTATAGTTGTTGACGTGTTAGCAATACCGGTTAGGGCATTTTTTTGTTTTTTCGTACGATTTTCATGTCTAAGGTGATTAGTCAGCCACAAGGACAAGTGCATTTAATAAACCTGCAGCAGACCGATACTTTACCTTGTTCTTTAGCATGACATGGAAGTCTCATTGTCGGTGAATAAAACTTTATGATGATGTCAATTGATGTTAACTTGATGAATAGAATCAGAAAATACATTATAACGATGGTTCTTCAGATATAGCACATAGATTAACACGACATTTCAAAGCTCTTTCTCCTGTTTTAAATGTAAAGTGCAACAGGAACCTCCATACTTTTTTGGCTGGTATGGAAGGACATAACTGCGGGGGCTGTGGCGTGTTTAATTACTGTCAGGTGTAGTTGTGTTGGGGTTTGATTGCGGTGAGTCTGATGTGGTGGGATTGATTACTGTAGGATTTAACTCTGACTGCTTTATATTCTGATGTGTCTGGTTGTGCTGATTGGTGTGCCTGAAGGCTAGCTAGTAGGACTGCTGCGACTGGCTTAGCTGGGTTTAGTATTGACTGAAATGATGTGTGTGTGTGTGTGTGTGTGTGTGTGTGTGTGTGTGTGTGTGTGTGTGTGTGTGTGTGTGTGTGTGTGTGTGTGTGTGTGTGTGTGTGTGTGAGGTGAACCAGGTTCCCTCTGAATGTGGCCCCTGGGGACAAAGGGCAGTGAGTTACATCTGTGGTTCCGGTAGGGGAGCCTGACTGAAGTATGAAATAGATATTGACATGAAGAACGTAGGCCACATGACATGAATAATAACTGCCGCATAGAAACTGTGACAGGAATTTTGATTGCGATGTGAAGTCTGCGATAGGATCTTTGTTATTAAATGCACTGTTATGTTAGAAAAAAACAAAAAAATCACATTAAGCCAGTGTTGTGAGAATTCGCAGTGTACCAGTAATGAAAAATCTTAATTTAGCTCGACACACTCATATCGAGGCAATAATTTTAAATTCTGCAAGAAATATGGATATCATGACAATTGTGTATAATTCTCAGTTTCTTCCGGTCCATATGTCTTAGCATTTTCTTGTGGTGCAAACTTTAACTCATTCCCTCCGATATTGTCCTTTAACTCATTCCCTCTGTTTTTTTTTCTCTCTCTCTTTTTTTAATGTCCTGGAGACTTTATGTTGCATATGAGAAATTTTAAGAAGAGGAGGAGTTAAACGTAGCCTTTCCTAATCGTTTCACTATTAGGATATAGTACTTAGCACAAGAAAAATCGTCTGAGAGCAAGAATGAATAAAAAATGGCGTCCTTGGGCAGAAAGAGTACAACTGTGTGTCTTTTTGACGTACTCTTATCTGCTTTCAATCATTTCATTCGTTGTTGTGAGACAAGGTGACTCCCAGTGTGCTGTGCTGCTGAATGGAGAGAGACTGAGAGAAGTGGAAGGGTCTATGTACTTAGGTGCAGTGGAAAAAATAAATAAATAAAAGTGGGATGGGGTGAGCACACAGAAAGTGCAACATCCACGACCTTCAGCTGGTCTGAGCACCGATAATATGACTTTGCCCTGTGACCTCAACCTTCGACAAGTTACTCTCACAGTCAAGTTAATTCATTCTTACCTAAATCTTAACCCTTTCCACCAGCGTTAATTCAGATCTGATTAAAACTGTTTGGGTTGATTTTGCCCAGAGACCTTGTTCTTTGACCTTGGCCTTTTACTGAGTGTTCTAAAAAACGAACCTCTATATCCGTTATAACCTGAACCCCCCCAGAAAGTTAAGTTTGCGTCAAATAAAAGCCGTTTAAGTTGACACTGATATGTGACCCTCACCTTTGGCCTTTTGTTCCGGCCGATCCTCAGCTCATCCACAAGGTTTCATCCAAATTAGATCACAGCTGTTTTAGTTAGGCTATGTAGTTTACACACAGACACATTCAGTAGCTCCAGCGCTGAGTTTGCCTTGCGGCCTTGACCACTGATTGATCGTTCTCAGAATTAAATTTCTTTTCTTGTCTGGCCTTTAGCTCTTCCATTAAACTTTAACAATAGGCCTCTCAGATCACTATTGTTTAAGTTCATCTTACCTTATGACCATGGCCTTTACCCTACTCTTTCTCTGTGACTTTGGCTTTTGATTGATTTCCACGTCATTTTTTTCTTGCCTAATCTTCAACATTTCCACAAGGTTTAGTTTAAATTAAATAAAAGCTCATAAAGTTGACCTTGCCCTGGGATCTTCAACTTTAGACTGTTGTTCTAAAAAAAAAAAGAAAAAAAAAATTCCTTCGACGACGGCCAGCCATTCCACCAAGTTTGGTTTAAATAGGCTCAAAACTTTTATTTATTTTGTTGACAACCATATACACCGGTCGAACTTTGCCCTTGCCCTGAGACCTTGTTGCTTGCTTGATTGTTCTCCAAATTAAATCACTTCAGTCCCGCCTCACCCACAAGTCTTCCTCCAAGTATGGTCTAAATTGTATAAGAGTAGCCTCAGTTTGCTTTACCGACTCAACTTTTGACCTTGTCCTGTGACCATTGATCATTGAGCTTCTGCTCTGAAAAAGTGTTAAGAAGTGAGATATGCCAGTTAGGTAGCCGAGATGTTTCTTGATGTTTCCCGAAGTTTACCGTAGGTCCTGGTACGAGTCAGAGCTGCCAGTTTGCCAGCTGTTTGTGAAGCGTAGTTATTTCGTAAGATATACATTAATTTTTCTGCCCTTTTTCTTTATAATGTTTTATGTGACTGCTTGTAAAATTATGTAATTTAATTAAGTTCGTATGGTAAATGATTTAGAGTGTTATGTAAGAAAACTGGCATGTTTTGGTTGTCTCCGAGTTGGTAACTGTGCTCTTTCTCTCTCTGGAAAACACCAG
Source organism: Coenobita brevimanus (assembly GCF_032717465.1). Classification (NCBI taxonomy): domain Eukaryota; kingdom Metazoa; phylum Arthropoda; class Malacostraca; order Decapoda; family Coenobitidae; genus Coenobita; species Coenobita brevimanus. The sequence continues at coordinate 41,840,096 of NC_137053.1, read as the reverse complement.
AACTGTGGAGAAGTAGACGTTTCTAGGGTAATGCAAGTTTATATAAGGATGGATAAGAGACTAGAACAAGCTTAGTCGGTTTTCAGTTTAGTTTAAGTGTGGTGCAGTGTCAGTGCAGTGAAGTTTGTATATTTTCGGTACTAGTGAAAACAGTGAAGTGTTGTCAAGCATTAAGTGCAATTGCAGTTAGTAAAGTTTGTATAGCTCTAGTGCTTGTGAGAACAGTGAAGTTGGAAAGCATTAAATGTAATTAGTTGGAAAATAAAGACAGTGAACTTAAAAGCCAGTGTTTAATTACGACGCCTGAGCTGATCCTGTGTACTGTACACCTAAAGGCTGACCATAGGAAGAACAACTCACTGGGCAACGTCCTTCCTGTTCTGTACTACTGCTGTTGGAGCCTGTGGCAGTGTGGGGTGGGGCAGTCTCTAGGTTTCGCCAGGTTTGGATAAAATAGGATAAATATTTTTTGAGTTAGTTTGACCACACACACACACACACACACACACACACACACACACACACACACACACACACACACACACACACACACACACACACACACACACACACACACATGTGCGCACTCGCCACTCAAAATTCTTGTTCTCGTTTGGTGATTCGTGGATTTTAATTCTGTTCACTGTAAAACAGCCGTGCCATAAATTAACTACGAGTATATGCAGACCTACTACAGTGAAAACCAGAGTGTAAACAAACTACGTTGTAAATCAACAATTGTGCACAATCACATCATAAACAAACCCCAGTGTAAACAACCACGGTGTAAACAAAAGCAATGAAGTCAACCAAATAACTACCCCATGTAAGCTAACCCGTTTAAGCAAGCTCAAATAAACCAGTCTAAGTGAACAAACCGCAGCATCAACCACTTCTGATGTAAACCTAATATGATTCGACCAGAGCGTAAGCCAACCACAATTCAAAACAATTGGATTATATCAGCCACGTCTTAACAGCCGAATTATACCAGACACACCATAACCAACCGAATTATACCAATCACATCATAACCGATTTATACCAGCCACGTCACGACTAACAGAATTTTACATTCACACCATTGTCAACCTAATTATACCAGCCACGTGATAACCAACAGAATTATACCAGTCACGTCATTCCCAACCGAACTATACCAGCCACGCCATAACCGGATTATACCAACCACGTCATAACAACCGGATTATACCAGCCATGTCATACCCGAATTATACCATTCACGTCATAACCAAGAAGATTATAATAACCATGTCATAATAGCTGGAATATACTAGCCACAATATATGCCATCGAGTTAGGTCAGACCATTGTACAGCCAGTTAAATTATACCATCTACGATACAGAATTAACAAGCCAAATTGCACCAAACACGGCATAACCAACCAGATTATACGAATCATAGCACAAAACTGTCCAGACTATACCAACCATACCATAAATCAGCAAGATGATATCACCCCCAGCATACACTGTCCAAGTTATACGGGACACAGTATAAATCAGGCTGTATGAGCTTACTCGGTGCTCACCAACCAAATTAAGTCAGCCACGGCTTCACAAACTCAGTGTAGATATTTACAGTACAAAGCAGCCACAGCCTTAAGTCTACCTGAGTAAACCAACATCGAAAAGGAACCAAATAAAATCAACCGCAACGAAAGCCAACCAAGTCAGACTGGTCACACAGCCCAAACCAATTTACTCTACGTCTTAATCTGCCCTTGTTACACATCTCGGTGAAGGCATAACTTCGTCGACGCCAAAAAAAAACTGTGATTTATTTCTGCATCCACATCCGGGCCCACCTTTAAATATACTCAGCCCATCCTTGACCTAGTGCTCACCTATCCATCACATTTCACTGAGATCTGATAACTTTTATATGTTCGCAAAAAGACAGACAAATAGACAGACACGGATGAATACACAAGCTCCTCCAGCTTCGTTGGCGAAAGGTAATTAAACCCACTACAACTTAAACCAACTGAATCAAACCAGCAATCCTGAAATCAAGCCAAAGTAAACCAACCATAACATAAACCAAGGGACTTAACCCAACCACACAGCTCCAACCAAACCCAGTGTAAAGCTAATACAATGCAAAGTAACGTCCCTGTGCCTCAGTCCTCCCCCTACCCACCTCCCCTGACGCTAGAACGGGTCGCGTATGATAAGGGAAATAAATGGGGCACGTCTAGGCCGGGTCATGGTCACCCGCTCACAGGGGGCCAGGCCGGTGAATGTGGGAGGAAGGAAATGGAAAATCACGGGTAAATGGAAATAAAAGGTAAACAGTAGAAATAAACACAGAGTGGGGGTAAAACGAAGAAAATGGAGAGTTGCAGTCAAATGAAAATGTACGGCAAGTATATAATGAGAGTAAAAAGATGAACAAGGAAAATAGACAAGTAGGAAAATGGCTGTTGAATAGCATAAAAATTACCTGGGGAAAAATAAAGGTTAATATAAAAAAAAGAAAATGGCGATGTACAAGAAACAGTAATTAGTTATCATATTAACAGAGTAGTAAAATGGGGAATAATAAACAGTAATATAAGGGAAATGGTAAAAGGACACGAATGGAAAAATAATTAGGAAAAGTAAGCAAACTAACTGTACATACACGAAACAATGAAAATTAGGAAATTGATTTTTACGTAAAGGAAATAGGGGAATACTGTGAATGGTAAATGGTAAATAACATCTGGTATTGTAGATAATAGATGCAAAATCAGCTTTCAGTTGATTCACATGGAATGTAGCAAATGGCAATAAATGTGAAATAAAAATATGAAATTATACAACTAGAATACTTTGCCAATGAAGAGGTACTATTTGAGATATACCGGTACAATAATTACGATATGGCATCAAATGATTACCGGAAGCCTACGGAGAAGACAATAATATGAAATATATGGCACACTAAAAGGAATTCAACAAACTCAGAATATTAAGAAACCCTGTATAAATTAAAGCAGTGGTAAATAACAGGTCTGCAAATCATATGACATTTTAATACAAAGTTAAAAGGAAATTTAATTGAAATATAGCAAATTATAAATTTTAGTCAGTCTATAAAATAGTTATAAATAATTTGAAAATGAAAATATTTAGTTAATGCAATTTATTAATGGAAACAATACTAAATATTCCAAGACCCACGTGTAACTTCTCTAGTCTTTGTATTTTTTTTTTTTTTTTTTTTTATTTTTTTTTTTTTATGTGTCCGACTCTGGGCATAGGCTTCACAGCCTGCTATCAAGGCCCAGCAGTCCTCCTACATACCATACACCTCTACATGTTTGGTGGCCAATCGTTTGTTCACTATTTCTGCAGCATCCTTATGAATCATTCCGCAATAGTCTGCCATCATACTGACATCCAAATGTCCCTGGTACCTTCTGTCCATGTTCTTGATATCCCGATGGAATCTTTCGCCTTGTTCTTCACTCATCGCTCGAAGATTTTCGGAGGAAAATTCCAAATGCGAATCCAATAAGAGATCTTTGAGACTTATGTTGCAGCTCAACTCCTTAAACTTGACCAATAAAGTTCTAACAGTTTCTTTATAATTTGGATGCTTATTGTTACCTAAAATCTTAGAAATTACTTCTTTGAATGATGCCCAAGCCTCTCGTTTCAGGTCCTTTATCGCACTGTCAATTTCTGCATCAGAAATCAGTTTTCTAATATCAAGTCCGCTAATACACCCTCTTTCAATCTAGCTTCAGACAAACCAGGAAACTTTTGGCACAAAATACATTACACAGGCTCCATCTTTTGATAGGGCTTTGACGAACTGCTTCATTAACAGAAGCTTAACATGAAGCAATGGTAGCAACACTTTATCTGGATTCACCAACCTAGGCTGATGATGTTTTTGGCACAAAACTGTGGATTTTTTCTATTTGGCCATTCCTTCTGACCCATATGTAAGTCCTTGGCTTTGCTGTCCCACTTACAGAAAACATGGGAATTATGTATACCCTGACTGTTGACCCAGTAAGATACGGTACCGGTACACAAAACTTCCAGGTCCCCATGTATGAACAAAAGGTGTTCATTACCTCCACCAAGGAGGTTATGTTTTACTCCGCATTGGTTTGTTTGCCTGTTTGTTTGTCTCTCTGTTAGCAGGATTACTCGAAAAGTTATGACTGGATTGTCATGAAATTATGTGGAAGGGTGGGCCATGGGCCAAGGAAGAAATTATTAAAGTTTCGGGCGGATCTGGATCCGGAGTGCCCTGCACAATATCTCCAAAATTTCTCCATGAATTTCAATGAAATTGTGTGGAAAAGTGGGCCACGGACCAAGATAGAATTTGTTGAACTTTGTGGCGGATCCGAATCCGGATCCGGATCCTTTTTAATGGCAATGGCTTTGGTGGAGGTATGCGCTCTGAGTGCTTTCTAGCTGTAGTTGGCTTTCTCGAGAGGATTTACCAAGTTCTGGTACGTTTCTTTTAAATGCACAGAGTGAGCAACAGGTATTGATGCATATTTATTACCATTATGAAGATGCACCCCTTTCTGGCTTCTGTTAGATGAATCTGCAAATAGTCCCCATTCTTGTGCATTATAATCTCTGCTAAGACTCTGCTCTAGGCCACTTACGTCAGTGCAATAAACCAAAGATCAGTGCAATAAACCACTATTTTCGGTAAATATCACTGTGAAAAATAAACATTTCCCTAAAAGTAATTTATAAGTGCACTAGTCAACTGAGTCACACTGAGGTATGTGTGCTGCACTCCAGTACTGGTGTGACTCATCACTGTGTTGTGTTCCAGGTATATTCTGGCTTATTATCAAATAAAATAACTGTGTTGTTCTCTCCGACAAGGAGAGTATGTTTTCACACCTGTTTGTTTGTTTGTTTGTTTTTCTGTTAGCAGGATTACTCAAAAACTAAAAAGAAAGATTTAGACCAAATTTGCTGGTAGATAGCCCACCTCCCAGGGAACAATCGGTTAACTTTTGGGACCGATCCGGCTCGTATTACAGATTCTGGATCTGGAAAACACTATTTGCACAACCCTAAACAGTGACGAAAAAACCTATTCCATCATGAAGAGTGGTATGGAAATTGCGTTGTCCTTGTCGGAGAGATGCGCTCCACTGAGTGGCCCCCTATCTATCTATTGCCAGACGCCTCAATCCCGTTTGGGGTGGCCACAAACAAATCGCCTCGAAGTCGCCCTGTCCCCCGCCATTTCACTGCCCTGCTCCCAACTCACACCCCCCTCTCTCATATACCTCTCCACCCCATCCCTCCATCTCATCCTCGGCCTCCCCCTCCCTCTTTCCCCCTCCACCTCACTCACATACACTCTCTTCGTCAGTCTTTCACCCTCCATCCTCTCCACATGGCCAAACCACCTCAGTGTGTTCCTCATAACGCTTCCTATCACATCCACATCCACACCACAACGCTCCTTTATATCCTCATTCGTCAGCCTGTCTCTTCACGTGACTCCACAGGCTCCTCTTAAATAACTCATTTCCACTGCTCTCACGCTTGACTTGTGTCCTTCCAACAATGTCCAAGCTTCACTTCCGTACGTTAGAGTTGGTATCACAATACTGTCATGTAGTAACTTTTTCACTTCCATGCTCACTTCCCTGTTTCTTATCACTGCTTTCAAAGAACCAGCAACCTTTCTTCCCTGCTGTACCCTTTCAAGCACTTCACCCTCCAAACCTCCATCCTTACTCATCACACTATCCAAGTACTTAAACGTACTCACATTTTCCAATTCCTCACCATCCAACCTCGCTGTACATTCACTAACTTCACCTCTCTCAAAGACCATCACTTTACTCTTCCCTGCATTCACCTTTAGATTCCGTTTCTTACACACTCTCAAACTCATCCACCAAGCCTTGCAGCTCCCCTTCGTCTTCACCCAACAACACAGTATCATCTGCAAACAACAGTACAGGGAGTTTCCAATCACTATCCTCTCTCACCAGGGCCACTCCAACATCCACTACCCTACCTTGTACCTCTTTTATTACCCCATCCATGTACAGGTTGAACAACCATGGAGACATGACACATCCCTGTTTCAAACCAACTTTCAAAGAGAAAAATTCACTTAGTTCACCATCCACACGCACTGCAGCCTTCGCACCATCGTACATACTCTTCACAGCATTCAACAACTTCCCATCTACTCCATATATTCTTAACACTTTCCACAATCCTTGTCTATCCACCCTGTCATATGCTTTCTCCAAATCCATGAAAGCCGCATACAACTTCTTTCCCTTCTCTAGAAACTTTTCCACTAAAGATCTAAGAATGAATATCTGATCTACACAACCTCTTCCCTTCATAAAGCCTCCCTGTTCTTCTCCAACTAATTTCTCTGTTCTTTCTCTAACTCTGTCTATAAGTATCCTACCATACACTTTTCCTATTATACTAAGAAGACAAATGCCCCTATGATTACCACACACTTCTTTTTCCCCTTTTCCTTTGTACAGGGGAATAATTATACCTGACTTCCAATCCTCCGGGACTCTACCTTCCTCCCAGGCCAATCTGCACATCTTCCACATCCATTCTACTACTATCTCTCCCCCATGCTTCAGCATTTCACCACACACTCCATCAATTCCTGGGGCTTTCCCCGATTTAACTTTCTTCATTGCTTCCACAGCTTCTATCCTACTGATTTCTTCTTGTCTTCTCACCTCCCTCCTTCTCCCAGCCATTCCCCAGCCACTTATACTCGCATTACTTCCATCCTCTACGTTCAACAATTCATTAAAGTGTTCTCTCCATCTGTTCACTTTTTCTCTCTTCTCCACTAGTAATATACCATTTTTATCTTTCACTCCCCTGCTAACTTCACTTCCACCCTGTCTTACTCTTTTCACTTCTCTCCAGAATATTTTCTTACAGTCCCTCCACTTTACACTCAAATTCCTTCCAAATTCCTCATCCACTCTCTTCTTACTCTCTCTTACTAATCTTTTCACCTCTCTCTTTCTTTCTACATATAACTCTCTTCTTCCGCCTCTCAACTTCTTCCACGCCCCTATTTCTCATCCATTCATTGTATGCTTTCTTCTTTTGTGCCACAGCCTGTTTCACCTCTTCAGTCCACCACGCTGTTCCTTGCAACCCCCTCCGTCTTCTCTTCCTTCCACACACCACATCACATGCTGCACATATTTCTTCTGTAAATATCTTACACACACCTTCCACGTCTCCCATCTGCTCCAATTCATATTTGCCCAATCGTTCCTCCACTTCTCTCTTATACTCTGCCTTTTTCACATCCTCTTGTAACCTTTCCACTCTCCTTGCAACTACTCCTTCCTCTCGTCTTTCCCTTCTTCTATTCCTCCATCTTACTTGCATTCTAATTCTGGCCACCACCAAGTAGTGGTCAGAAAGTCCACTCCCCCAACCTCTATACACTCTTGCATCCTTTACACATCTTCGCATCCTTTCATCCACACACACATAATCAATCATTGCCTTCCTTTCTTTCAGTTCACCACCCACCCTTCTCATCACTCGCCATGTATACCTGTGGATCATTTTATGCCTGAAGAGGATATTGGCTATCACCAACCCCCTCCCAGCACAAATTCCACTAACGCACTCCCATTCTCATCTATCTCAGCAGGCACACCCCACTCACCAACTATTCCATCCACCTTCACATTCCCAACTTTACCATTCATATCACCAATCAAAAACACTCTCTCATTCCTTCCAAACTTTTCCATGCACACTTCCACATTTGTCCAGAACTCTTCTCTCACTCTTCTAGCACGATCTTGCGTTGGCGCATACACACACACAATCGCCCACATTTGGATTTTAATATTAGAAAATACTAAATTCAAACATATTATCAGTGTATTTAAATATCCATATGTAAATAATTAAATAGTGCAAAATGAAAAGGAAGAACTATAAATGAAAACAATAAAAAGTGATCTGTGAAAAAAATTTACATGATGGAGAAAATGGTTTTCAATTTTTAATCCACAGCCCAAAAATATATAAAAACCAGATGAAATAATCAAAATATTTTTTCCCAGTGCATATTTGTGTGTAGTTAAAGGAATTAAATGGAAAATGATGAACAGGAAGTGATGTCGTAATAAATTTTGATAAAAAGATATACGTGAAACTGTTGTGACAATAAACGTTAAATAATGAAGGGAGAAAAACATAATTAAAGACTACTAACACTCCCTAGGGAATGTAGGATAGTCTAGAAAAAAATCTAGTACACCAAGGCCTCCTTGCAACAGCTGACAATCTAAGGTATACTGATTTGTACTGCCAAAATTCACGAAATATATGTTATTGTCAGGTTTCGTTTTTGAGCTCCATTAAACCCTTTAAAAAACAAAATACTCTTATTATTACTACTACTACAACTACTACTACTACTACTACTACTACTACTACCACTAGTACTACTACTACTGCTACTACTACAAGAAGAAGAAAAAGAAGAAGGGCGTCCATGGTATTTGTCCAAGTAACTGTTGTACAACATTTGAAGTGAACTTGTGGAGAAAGTAATGAAGGCATGAAACTCACCTTGAAAAGCATTTTGATGGGAGAAAGAAAGAACACACAGAAGACAAGAAATCTGTCGAATACAACATGATCTACACTATATGGAAGAGATAATAATTTATAACTGAATAACAAAGAATAGAATAAATATAAGTGGCGACAAACAGCACATAAAATATGAAGAATAATAGGAAGAAAAATCTGCAATGAGCAATATAAATAAAAAGATGGAAAAAAGAAGGGAAATCCATGAACACCATCATCATCGTCACAGTATCGTTGCCATCGTGATTCGGACATTTTTCCAACTTAAAAATCAGTGAAAGACAATAATCAAATAAGCTGAAAGTCAGTAAAACAAATGGCAACAAAAATGCAAATAATAAACGTAACTTGATGGAAAACGCACATGTTAGTAATCCATCCATCCATCATCTAATCCAGTGTTTCACCATGAGGAGCTTGGGGCTAGGCAAGTTGGCCCTGACATTTAAGATACGAGTGACCAGCTCCGCTCATCCCTGAGTGGCATTACGTGAACAATAAACGTCAACCACCCCTTGTATATAAACCTTCACCGGCTTAATCCGACTGGATTCCTTTAATTACCCATTAAACAACCGGGCGCCATAATTTGGTTATACGGTTACCACCCTGCGTAATTAATGGTTTCCTGGTGTATAGTCACTCGTAGACAGAAGGAAGATGAAGGAATGAAGAAAAGACAGACAGAAGAGGAAGGATGGAAAGAAGGAAGGAAGAGAGGAAAGGGCAGGTACCCTAGAGCAGCACTACATGGAGTGAGTGGATGGTGAACGCCCCCACCGAACACTGCGCATGTTAGGCTAGTAATGATAGATAATAATGAAGCAGATGAAATACATATAATGAAATGAGCATAAATAATGAGAGATAAAAACGAAGATGAGAAATAAGAGGTAAGTAGACTACAGACAAACGAGAGAAGCGACATCAGCGTGAAATAAAACGTTAGAGGCTTTATAAAAATATCTGGAAATAGATGAAAGCATAACAGAACAAAATGTAAAATATTTTGAGAGCAAGCTTCAGGAGGAAAAACTGAACCATTGAAGAGGACAAGGGTAGTGTTAGTGTAGGTAGCTATGACAATGGCAGTGAAAACGTAGGCGAATGTAAATGATTGGAAAACATATACACAGGAAAACGCCATCAGATGATTGTTAGTGATTCACAGCCTTGATGATTTGTGTGTTTGTTTGTTTGTTTTTTCGGATCAGGCATTCATGAGATATCGCCGCGCTTTGAACCTTGACCTTGAGTCCCCGTGATACTAATCTTGGATCCATTTACAACGGTATCAAATATATATTTTTTTTTTTCACGGATTCCCACGCAGTGTACGTTTCAGTTTTAATTCATATTGGATCAGGCATTCAAGAAATATTTTGTTAACATATGCTTACATAGGTTCGAGTGGAAACGATTTTGATGACAATAGGTATGTTGCTGCTGGGCAAATAATGAAATTGAGATTTATGAATGGATTAGCACTTTTGACTGACAATGATGAAAAGAAAAGTAAGAAGAAATATGTGTAAAATAAACGAGTAATAAAACGTTAATGCCTATTATTGGGATAAAATATGAGTACGTGGTTATAAAAACTGGAAAATGGGGTGAACTTTAGCAAATATATATATATATATATATATATATATATATATATATATATATATATATATATATATATATATATATATATATATATATATATATTGGAATTACAGAGCCAGGAGCTCTGGTTGTGAAAATGTAGCCTATTGCGAAAAGGAGTTAGCAGATGGAATAATATTGAAAGAAGTAATGAAAAAGTACTAGGCAAATTAATATATTAATCTATTGGTTAGACTCGCACTACCCTTTGATAAGAATATGGGCACTATTCCAGTACAGTATAATTAATAACGGTCTCCTACGTCCCGGGCAGAATTACATGATAGAAAAACCTTCAGTCATCTCTCAGGGATCCGAATCGATACGCTCCTGACAAATCCTCAGCGAAAACACGTGGGAAATACAGCTTTTTAATATGTGATGCAGCTTCACAAGACATGGAATGAATACTAGTGTATGTTGCAATTGTTCATACAGAAAAAAATAGAGCTTGCAGTTATAGCGTAGTGCGCAATGGAGGAAAATAGCAATCATGGGAAGAAAACAAATATCAACAAATGAAAACCGTAAAGAAAAATGAAAAACATGTAAGAATTCTTCATCTCTTTCAAGGTTACCCAAGGTACCGGAACCAGCAGTAAGACAGACCGCGCTCCTGGTATGAGGTAGTAGCCTAGATGCTTTGCTTGGAAATTCTTCAGCCCTGAGTTATGGTAACGTCATTTTGTACATTGTTCTTGTTCCTGACAGAAATTATGCTCAGATAAAGAGAGTGCCCTAATAGTGGAGTCATTACTGAAGGTTGTATCAAACCCTTCACCAGTTCGAAATACCTCTCCTAAGCTAAATAAATTCGTCTGTAAATATATATATATATATATATATATATATATATATATATATATATATATATATATATATAAAACCCTCCATGTTTTAGAGTTTAACTAGTCTTTCTGCTTCACGAAATTACAAAATTTTCCAGAATACAGTAAACTCTCAATTATCCGTTATAATTCAGTCATACCCCTATGCTAAGCAAAGCAAAACACCAGTTATTGCATAGTGTCCCCCATGAACTCGACGTTCGGTGTTTAGCCAGATACTGTGTTACTATCCATCCCGATCCTCTGTCGTAAAAACTTTCTCATGAGGAAAAGCATAAAATACAATACGCTAATGAAACAGCAGAGTACATAGTGTACTACTGTATGTACTCACCCAATGTTGACATCGATGTCGGGTAGAGTTGTACACCGTGCAGTACAGTACTGTACGGTGCAGTTAATCCCATGTGGTCTAGTGGTAAATGACTTCCCCAAAGATTACTCTAGGCCATAAGCTTTACAACAACAACGAACATAGGACGCCACAGAGTTAATCATAGTATAAAGTTTCTTGACAGCATGGTCAGAAGAGCGGAGTGCACAGAACGTCTTTACAAGACATCCACGGGTAAGAATGAGAGCATGGCGGTTTTTTCCGTGCACCGGGTGAGCTGCTCCCACAACAGATTCTGATCGGCTGGTGCATTTCGGGGTTTTCCCGGGCGCCGGTTGGGTGCCACTTACAAGCCGGTTGATATGCCTCAATGCTGGATATTGCATATTACCGCCGTGTACTTACCGTTTCGGTGCCAGATATTCCGTTGGACTGGATATTGCGATGATGGATAATTGAGGGTTGACAGTACTAAAATCACAGTGTTCCAAACAAGAACTCCCTCTTCCTCTGTGAATCACCCAGGATGCTCAGTTTTTCACTGTCCAGTGGGACATTACATAATGCAACTGACTTATAGTTTCATGCCATTGTGCCCAAGTTGCTTTGAAGGTCAGTCTCAACCTATTCAGGTATTTCTCCACAAATATTCGTCTCGTGGGATAGTCGTACTATTAGCTACTGAGGAATGTGCGAGTCTATAGACACACAGACAGATAGATAGATAGATAGATAGTTCGACAGATAGAGATAGGCAGATAGATAGATATACATAGATAAAACTAATCACCAAAGGAATGAGTCATGAGATCTGAATTTCTTGTCAGCTTAATACAAAACTCTGCCTTGAGGATCGGCCTCTCCTGTCATTTGCTCAGCAACTTACAACAGATTTATCCCTTTTATTCAGAGGGTTCGATCTTAAGTTGAAAAAAAAAAAAAATCATCTGGCAGTTGCATAAGCACTATGTAAGGGTGTAACTGAAGTGAAGATATAATGATGAGTGGTGAGTATTGGAGGAAGAATACACGAGGTAGAGTCAAAGTTTATTCCTGACTTGTTTCGCTACACAGCTTCATCAGAGGAATGACACATTAGGTTCATTCACCTAGACTGTTCCTTTGATATGCCCAGTTAATGAGCCTTTTGCCTCAGGTGGACCCAGCGGTGTTCCTGTTACCGGAGTCTTTTTTCTTGCTTTTGGGGTCGAATTGCATCAGGTCTTCGAACCTTTTGAGACTTTGGCTTTCAAAGTTATTTTAGCTGGTCTGCTGCTTCACAGTCCTCTTCTTTTATGTGTGTTTTCGTTCTTCGTTGTTTTCCTCCTGGTTTCTTCTTGGTTGTTCTCTGTCTTCTCCTTCCTTTCTACTTTCTCATTCTTCCCACGCTTCCTCTTCGTTCTCTTTGTCTTCATTTGCAGTTCCTTCAGGTTGTGTTGTCTTGGAGTCATTTATGGATCCTTCTAGGTGTCGTAGGTTGCGTGGTGAGGCAGTTCTTTAGCTATTTTGAGGATGGAAGTTTGTGGCGGTAGGCTGGTTTTGGGGTGTATCAGTATCAGTGGTGATTTCGGTTTCGTCCTCCACTGCTTCTTCTGGGGCAGGCTTAGGTTGAATAGACATCCTTTTGGCTGGAACTTGGGTCAGCTGGATCTTGTGTTTTGATGTCTGGTGTCCAATCCTGGGACCGACGAGGAAGGTGGCAGTGATGGTTATCTAAGGAAATCTCATGTCTTCAAAAACCCGAAATAGTTAATGCTTAAGTAGATGGCGGTCTCTTTTTGCTCCTCCAGCAGTGTTGTTTTCTTGGCCATAATCTGAGTCGTCTGGGGCATCTTCGCAGCAACCGGGGTATAACTTGAGATGGAAACTGGGATGCTGATATGCTGGAAAGATGTCGAGGTAACTGTGGTTTCTACTCGTATGGCGGCGTCTTTTAACTGTCGAGTTTTTGCTGCCCTCAAAGCATCCTTCCTGTCGTGGCAGGAGTCACTGATAGCAGCATGAGGGCCTCCACACACTGCACACTTTAAGTGTGCAGACCTTCAGGAAGCAAAAAAATTATTTGGTTCGGCACGCGGGAGTAGATCACCACCTCTGTGCAACATTCGGCAGTGTGGGTATAAGAGTACTGGCAGCATTTCCTGCACTGGGGCAGGTGGTGCCACTTTTACCTCTTGATGGCATCAGATGGACAGTGGAGGAACTGGAGTGTGACATCGGACTTCTGTAGAGTGGAGACGTCGTCAGGTGTCTTGCACAGAATCTTCGCCTTTGAGGAGTTTTCCAGAGGTTGAGTGTCAAGTATGGTGGCACCAAGACGGTAGTATTGCATGGTATCGGTAGGATCACCCAGAATATTCACGGGATTCCCGAGTCCTGCAAAGATAGCGGTGCGGAGAGCGTTATATTCTTGAGATCTGTGGATGGAGTATCCGGCGTCCTCGAGGAGCTTGTTTGTCTCCATGGTGATTTTCAAAAATCTGCATTGGACACGAGATGAAAGATGATGGACAATCTATAGTTGCATCTATAAATCAGAATGACACTCAAAAGAGCGCATACCTCTGCCAACGCCCTATTTCGCAATGTAAAAGAAAGTGAAAAAAAAAAAAAATCCTGGATCCGCACCTTTATCCGGATCCACACCAAAATTTAGTGGAGAGTATTCTGGGCCAAGGCCCATTCTTCTACCAAGTTCCGTGGAAATCCGTCCTGTAGTTTTTGTGTAAGCTTGCTCACAAACCATCCAACAAACAAACAAACAGACAGGGGTGAAACCATAACCTCCTTGGCGGAGGTAAAAATCAGAACTGCAATCCTAATATTTAACCGACTTTAGTTAGGCCACTCCCCTTTCCTTCCTCACACTTCAAAATGAGTGTTGATGCCACTTTTGTGAGGGCTGAAGCCCTTGGAGGTAAGGAAGGGCGAAACAGTCCACAGAAGTCCTAGGGAAGGTTCTGCAGGCAGGAGTGGAGATCTACTCGGCCCAACTGTTCCAAGTGCGTTGGGCAGAAAGTCAAAGTCACAGAGCGAGTGATTGCTGTCTTCGTTCCTCATAATACAGGAGGCGTGTAGCAGAAGAGTGACGAAAAGAAATTGAAAGAGTTAATGTAAAAAAAAGAAGGTGGGCTATCCATCTTGCTTAGCTTTACTTATTAAATCTAGTATCTTTAGGCAACTTGCTTCCTTTGCATCTCTTATAAGTCTTCAGGAGACTAGCTTATAATGACAAAACCTAAGCACTCGTTAAATGAAGACCTGACTATACATATTTTATAAATGTAAAGTAGTTGCAATCCATATTCACATATCACACACACACACACACACACACTCATGTGATGATGATGATTATTATTATTGTTTGAATACTTACCTCTCTCTCTCTCTCTGTACACGCACATATTTACACGTATGGACACTAGGAATATACAGTATATGCACGATAACTGCCTCTCTCACCAAGCCGCACTTTCGTCCTTGATTTGGATCTTGGTCAATCACCATGCACGTGCCACAGACTGATCAAGAAATGTTACACACGCTCACTCAAAGAGAATCACTGGAGGTTATAATGATTTATTCCTCAGTCACTCCCCGCGATCCATCGGGCTGAGATTATGACTGAGCTAATACAGTCGCGGTATTATCATACCCTCGCAACCTACCAGTCAACAGTGCGTCCAATTTCATATCATGTTATACACGAATCATATTATTATACACGAGTATATTATACACGAATATTATTATACAGCAACATATTATACACGAATCACACGCGTATCATATTATACACGAAATTGGATGCATTGTTGATCGGCAGGTTGCCAGGGCATGATAGTGACACCTTCAGACTCGCAAGCCACGACTATAGTTAAGCATTATTCTTCCTCAGTTAAGAGTTTGCCCAGTCTTTACCTTCAGTGTCAGATCCACAGCCACCTCTGTCTACATGTTCATTAAGTGCCCAGTTACTTCATGTTTACCAAGAGAACTCACCAACACCCACACCCAACATACACCTCACACACCAAGATGTTTTTTTATTGACGTCAGTTGCATTACACTAAATAATGCTTGAACTAGGCCCTCCCCCCACCACGTAGGCATCGCCAGCAATGAGTTCGCTGATGCCGCCGCTCGCTCTGCTACACTCCACCCCACCGTCACTTTCCCTGTCAATATAAGCCGCTCTCTATTAAATCACAGAGTGAAAACCACCATCCTCTGGCTCACTCATTCTGACCATGAAGCACAAGTAGGAAAGGGCTCCCGCTCTGCCACTTGGTATGCCAAGGCCACAAATTACAAGCCCCTCGAATACCCCACCACCACGCCCAACATGCTAGTAGCAAGGCTACGCCTCCTACGGCTAGGGTATCCCTGCTACTCTCAGATGGCAGGGATTGCCCCTGAACCATGCTGTCATGATACAGCAGACTGGTCTCTCTCCTCCACTACTTGCTTGACTGCCCCTCCACTGCCGCCCTTTGCTCCACTCTAGGGCGCAGACTCGTCAGAAGAATCTTCCCCCTCTGCCACGGCTGCAGAGATCATTGTCCTCACCCCTACCTCAGCCCTCCTTGACACAGTCTCTGCCTACCCGCCACCCCACTAACCTCACCCCCCTCAACAAACTACACTTCCAAACTTCATAAGTGGACAATTCCACTCCACCTAACGGCCAATAATTTTGAGCCCCCTTCAACCGATAAGAATTACTCTGATGGGCCCTAAACTGGCCCGGTCCTCCCACGGGAGGAGAATCTCAACAACAACAACAACAAAAACATCTTCCCCCGCCACTCAGTGGTAAGGGGACCCAGCCATGATCTCACAACTTAGTTTTGAAATAAATCATCATAATTTGCATCATGTATCTGTAAATGGTCGATACTGATTTTGATCTGTTATATAACTGGATCCCTAAAGGTAGTATTTTGCCACCTCATGTAATTGTTGGGTATTTTTCGGGTACAGATATCTTTCGATGTAAAGAATCATAGCAATGCATTTTGTATTCCATAGAGTCTGTGAATGGTAGTCTTATTTAGTGTCGATAGTGGAATAGCTGGGTATTCAATAACTGGTAATACCAAAGTCTTGATAAGCTGATATTTCATTATTAGCCAGCAATGATTGTAATTTCCTTAGTTCAGTATGAGTTTGTCTGCCTTTTCCTACTACTTCTTTTACATGTTGTTTTATTCCAGTATCTGTTATCGTTAAATCCAAGTACATTTCCTTTGTTTTGATATGAGATTATCATCCCATCAACGATAATTTCTTCAGTTTTCTTGACTACCATAGGTATGATGGTAAATATGCTTTGATTTCTTTTAATTTTCCTTGTTTCATAAATATTAATGTTCTGTATTTCTTTTGCGACTTTTTGGGCCATAAGGAATCAATATTTGCCAGGAAATGTGACTGGGTGTTGCCTTCAGCAAATCGGATGTTGAGGTTTCTTGGATTAGGTAGAGGAATATCCATGGTGTAAATAGCAGTGTCGGTGCCAAAACGTTACCTTGTGGTGCCCATCTTTTCGACTGAGAGGTAGGTCTCAAGGTACTGTCAGTTTTTATTATGGTTTCTCTGTTGGTTAAAAAGTTGCATAAAGTTTCTGTCAAAAAATCTGGAAGATCGAGTTGTAACAGTTTCGTTATATGCAAAGTAAGTGGACGGATATTTGGTGCTGAGTTTTCATGATTAAGAAGTGCCAAACCATGTCAAAAAACTTCTGTATATCTTGCAAAACAGTGGAACATTGATGATTGGAACTGAGGGCCTATGATTTTTTCCGGAGCTGTGGTTGTTCCTCGAGCATTTTTAAAAGCATGTTGTGCTGTGGACGCATAAGGTCGAATTCTGGTTATTCATATCGCAGCTTAGGATCGAGGTTCTGGACCAGTTGACAAGGCTCCTCACTGAGTGGTCCAGTATCATGCATAACGTTTGGTGTTTTTTCATTCCATGGCGTCGATCCGTGCTGTGTGACATGACCATTTTATACCCCCTGTCCTTTGGTTGGTGTTGTTCGTGGCTATCAACAGAGCTTCAATTACCTTTCTTTTTTGTCTGCTTTAGTTTCCTTCCAGTACCGAAGTTTCTTGCCATTTCGGTTGTTCTTTTTCGTCGACGTGCGTGACTAATGCGTTTCTTGTTCTGTGGTACGTAACGTCTCTTTTATGTTCTTTTAACCGGGTACTGAGAACATAAAACTGACATTTGGTACCATGAGTCATTCCTCTGATGAAGCTTTGCAGTGAACCTAGTCAGAAATAAACTTTGGCTCGACCTCGTGTTTTCCTCACCCACCATTCACCAACTTTCACAATGTCACATGAATAATGATGGGTATTTCGAACCCCTTTCGTCTGACGATTCTTCTAAACTTAATATATTCGTGTGGTTGTATCATGAATTTACCACTAGTGCTTCTCATCAGACAGGATGTACCATACCTGATGAAACAAGCAATCTGTCCTAAACGCTTGAAAAACTGCATGATATGTATATTTAGCAAGAATGAAAATCCAAACTATTCATAAAACTAGTCTCGACCATTCACAGTGTCATCATCATCATCATCATCATCACCATCATCATCCTGTCTCTATTTTCCCACCTACAGTTGGGGAATAATAAAGAAAAAACAGAAAAAGGAAAAAAAATACGGTAATGGGGGGAAGTAATCAATAACATGCCCAATGAAGTGGTCATACACACGTGTATTCACCATCCAGATCCTGGCTTTACCTGATAAACACATTTTTCCAAACTCGGCTTTATATTTACCTTTCAAACAAAGCCAGTCTTAACAAAATATCGAGATGAAAAAAGTGTGCCAAACCTTTGCTGTACACTGCACCATACAGAATTTATATCCAGCCAGTTTGATCCTGGGCCAGTTTACAAGCCTCGTCAGCTTCCATACCTCCCATTCGCACACACTCGCTTACCGTAATTTATTTTAGTATTGTTCATTTGTTTATTGGCCAGCCCTATGCTGTCCTTATTGTTAGTCGCGTTTGCTTTCTTGTAATCAATTTTTCCTGTTTACTTGTGGCAGGGACTTCTACTCTTAAGAATTAACTGATTCCGCACAGTTTCGGTTGCAAGTCAACTACACGTTGCTTAGCAACGGCAAAAAAAACACTTTTTTCTTGTTTAATTGTGGCAGGGTGTTCTACCCTTTAGAATTAACCGATTCCTATCAAACCTGGACTCAATGACCAGCCTATAACTTACATGTGTCCGTAAGGTTTTGGTTACAAGGCAGCTATTAGTTGCCTCGCAATGGACGGGACGAAAAACCCCTTTTTTTCGTACTTTTCACGTTTTAAGCCGTAGAAGCATCACTCATGGGTGTAGAAAGCTCTAACTTTTTAGGTGGAATCTTTAGGTAATTCGTTATCGAAAGTGTTCCATCCATTTTTCCCCTCTTCCCTCTAGTTTTCGAGTGGCAGCCCTGTGAAGATTGGCCTGTGTCCCTAGCAGTCTTGTTTAATTCTGTCAGGCACTTCTACCCTTCAGAATTAACTGATTCCCACCAAAGCTGGAGACAATGACCAGCTTATGACCTAGTTGTGTCCGCAAGGTTTTGGTTGCAAGGCAACTACTCGTTGCTTAGTAATGGTCCTCTTATCCCCTCCACGGCGATGAGTCCGAAATTTTCGGGACCCAGTGACGAGCCTCAGCCCCATTTTTTAAGATTTCGTAAATCGATTTTTTTTTTCTTGTCAAACTGAAAAGAAACGTCTGGCGCACCTGACAATGCAGTTTGTAGCTTCCTAAACCCATTCTGTGCTTTACAATGAAACGCAAAATTTATTGCAGGAGTTTAAGTACACACCAGTGAAAAATAAGCAGAAGAAGGAAAGAACATCACACTAAGAAATATCCACATTATCCCCCCTCCAAAAAAACACAAATCAGTGGTGCTGAAATGGTTGAAATGACTAGATATGTGTATTGCGAACAAAATCAGTACACAATATCGGAGGTTTCATAAAAAAAATATATATATTTTTTTCACATATTTTGACGTGTATTGTGTTTATGCAAGTATCGAGTTATTTCTGTTGTCTGAGTGGTTTAGTTTGTCTCTAAAGAAAGGCAAGAGATTATATTTTTAGACTCTAACCAGATAAGGGTCCTCCTTTGTGTGCACAGGCTGAACAGCAACAGCAAAAATTCAATAGGCCCGCTTAGAGTTGGCCATCATCTAACGGCTTGATTACTCTTTGTTTATTTCCTTTTGCCATAACCATAAGCAAGTTTCCTTACCACTCGACTCACTCATTTTCAGCTCCTAATGAAACAGTGAAACCAACAAGGAAAATGACTTCAGATCTGGAGGTGAATATACGACTAACGGGTAGAAAAAGAATGTTTGAAACAGTACACCATCCCCGCAGCGAACCTAATGAGGCCAGCGAAACTAATGATACCATTTCCTTCGGCTGGCGAGGTTATCAGAGGCTGCACTGAGTCACCACATTTGGCTGGAATGGTTGGGCCGCCGCTGTGTGTTGGGGAGGATAGGAAACAATGATTTTGTTCGCTTCTTGTGGTAACTTTACACTCTTCTAGGCATTGGTGGCAAAGGACACGATTAGGATTATATTTTTATTAGTCAGATAGTTTTATCTGTTAGACGTAAAATACTTTTAGGATAGGGGTTATTTAATGAAAGTAACCTACAGAAAAAGATAATAATTTTCTTTTTCTAAGATGAGGTGATCTGGTTGCTATTCAGAAACTGAGTTTCTTATACAATGGTCTCGGTCGCCATCAGTAATGCATACAATACTGTACTCAAGCAAGCGTCGTTACTGTTGTCTCTGCAGCTTGGGGGCAATAATAAATGCTTACTAGCTTAAAAATTAACTGTTCTGACAGTATATCAGCATGTATTACAAAAGTGAAAGCGCGCTACAGTAACGAGGGAGGATTGTAAGTCGTGGTAGGAGGAATCTTTACTGAGTAGGGAAAGCAGTGCCTAGCAGTTCTAGAGTCAGAATCTCACCATTCATATTACATCATGTCAGTAGTACTGTACGGTGCACTAAACTGCGAATAAACCAAACTCTCTCTCTCTCTCTCTCTCTCTCTCTCTCTCTCTAACATTTTAACTAAATGGCAATGTGGTCTGGTAAGGTATGTGGACTTATGGCACTGGTGTATACCCATTCAGTGCAAGTTTTTCCACTCTGGTATTACAAAATAATGACGAGATATGCTAAAATACCTTATTAATATTGATAGGTTTTAGAGGCAATGTATTCATCTTATATATAGTAGTAAAAGTTGGCGCCACAGCCTCATCTGAACTGAACCCGACTGACTGAAGACCGAAGTTGCCTAACCCTGGCCCAATAGCACTGTATAGCCACACACCTACTTGCTTGCACTGTATAGCCACACACCTTCTTGTTTGCACTGTATAGCCGCAAACCTATATGCCTAGATCAATGATGTTAACGATTGCGATAGAAATTATGGTGTCGGTGCGCCGCATTCTCACTGATTAAGTAGATTTGCAACACCTTTCCCTTATTTTACCTCAGTGTAATCATGTGTGTTACTGACACAAAATATACTGATATCAAAAGATGTACATCATTTACAAGAGAGTATCAAAGTGTAAAATACAAAATAAATCAATAAGGAAGAAATGGTAGGACGCCGCCCATACCAAAGAGAATATGACTCACTGATATGTCATCGGTAATGTTACTGACGATGATGATGGTCAAAGTTATGTTACACGAATGATTGTTTTGTAAATACTGCTTGGCCTATGCATACGGTAATAAGAGTGAATCAAGAGAATCTAATTTTTACCACCATCAGTTTTGCATCTATTATTATGTACGAAACATTATTATCGTTGTAACTAATATTTTCACAGCCATCATCATCATCAGTGCCATCGTGCAATACATTATCACTAGTTTTAGTCGAGATGGTAGTGGTAGTAGTAGTAGATGTTGTTGTTATTGCATGTGGTGGTGGTAGTGATGGTGATGGTAGTAGTAGTAACACAGTACATCTAAAAATTCCATACTATAAACACTGCTGTGATATGATAAATAGTGAGCCTCCAACTTGCTTGCTGTAACCCGTATTGCATATTGCACCACAAGCGAGGGTTGTACCGCAAGCCGAATCCTTTGTTCGATATTACTCAGGCAACAGTAACCAGAGAGAGAGAGAAAGAGGGAAAGAGAGAGAGAGAGAGAGAGAGAGAGAGAGAGAGAGAGAGAGAGAGAGAGAGAGAGAGAAGGGGGGGATTGGAGGAAATGACAGGAAATTAAAAGGATAAGGCATGATTAGTATGATTCAGAACTCTTTCGAGACGGGGTGTTGAAAAAGAGAACACGTAGGAAACAAGGTCAATAAGTAACAAACTGTATGTGTGAGATTAAACAGAAAAAAAAAGGGAAAAGAAAAAATCAAACAAACGTAAAGCAATTCCTGTCCTTGTGAGCCTCCCCTTGTAGGAAGTGGTGTTTGCTGGCTATCACACCCTGTACAGCCACTCCATACAACCACCTTTGAATTTTTTATGGCAGTCCTGTTGAAGTATGGATGCAGACTCTGAGGGATTTGTGTGTGTGTAAGAGAGAGAGAGAGAGAGAGAGAGAGAGAGAGAGAGAGAGAGAGATGAGGGAGGAGAAGGAAGGAAAGGTTTTTAGGCGATACTGAGTAGACGAGACGTGGGGGAGAGTGAAGGGTAAGAGAAAGTAAGGGGATAAGAATGTTAATAGGATACCGGAGAGGAGAGAAGGGAAGGCAAGCGAGGCAAAGAAGGAAAAGGGTGTAAAGCAGAAGGAAAGGAGTGTTTAAATGAGACCAGTGAATAAGGACGAGGAAGGAACAAAGGTGGGGGGAAAGGTTGGAGGGGGGGGGGAGTAAGCGGTAGGGGTGTTGAAGAGACGGCAAGGGAGAAGGAGTGAGGAAAGGTGAGGGAGGTGGTAAGGGAGTATGGCGCTGAAAGGGCAGACAGACGGAATGTGCAAGAAGACGGTTAAGATTCATGAGTATTGACTGAACGAGGATCATTTAGGCAGGCGATGAATAATACTAGTCACAATCATCCCAAAAAACAAGACACGCAATATACGCTTTGATATCCCGGTCCCAAATTGAGGAAGGGATAAAAAAGGGGAGGATGAATGAAGGGATGTCGATGACGAGAGACGCACAGGGTAAGGGAGGGAAGGAGGGGTGTTGAAACCTATGCTATCACCTCGTTTGCGTGTTTGGTACCCACAATTGATTCCTTTTTTGCCGCAGTCCATGGTGAAAATACTGCTCTTCCATTTTCACGCGACCTGAAGATAAGCATTAACAACGTACCCAGACTAGGACTTTTTTATATCACTTTTTGTTAGCTGTGTGAATTGCTAATACGCGCGATATTGAAATATGTATAAGATATTGATTCAAACGGATATGCAGTGCTCTGTACAGGCTGAATATTCTGTGTGCGTCAGTTGAATTGGCTAAATCATGTAGCATCGACTAGCAAATAACTTGCCAACCCCCGGCCGTTCTAACGAATTATATCACAAGCTCACTCTGGAATGAAAACACAACTATAATTTGCTCTCCCTTGCATATACCTGGCAAGTTCGTGAGGAATTTGTCTCGTAAGTTTTAAAAATGCAAGTATATCGCCAGCCTAACAAATTCACGATCAAGAACTTAGTACGAAAAAAAAAAAAATAAATAAAAAATAAGCCTTATGTTTTTTCTATGCACATACATTTTCGACTCCTTCAGCAAGAGAGATCTTCCCCCAGGCTGAATAAGCAGGAAATGAACATAAAAGTGATCATCGTAGTTCAGAAGAAACCTGTCATCCTCAAGAGCATACATTGTGGCGAATACAGAGAACAACAGGTCGGTGGTGAAATATATATGAGGATTTCAGTCTTTAGAGCTCCATGAAGTCTTTTGTTTTAGTATTATTTTTATTCTTAATTCTAGACAATTTTGACCTAGGAAAGGCCTATCTCACTAAAGGGATTTATGAAGGTTATCTCCGACTCCTCTAAACCGAAAAGTCTCTGCAGTGCTAAATAAAATACCTCTGGGTATAACAAAAATAACTAGAAAGCACTCACAGAGGGCATACCTCCTCCAGTGCCATTGCCATTAAAAGGATCCGGATCCAGATCCGCGGAGATGTTTTGTGGAATACATAGGATCCGAATTTGCCCCCCATGTACTCAATTGTTCCTTGACCCATGGCCCACTCTTCCACAAAATTTTATTGAAAGTCATCTAGAACTTTCGGAGGTAATGTGCGGGATACATAAGATCCTGATCCGGATCTGGATCCCCCCCCCCCAGATTTAATCAGTTCTTTTTTGGCCCATATCCCACTCTTTCACGAATTGTATTGAAATTCATTTAGAACTGTTGGACTGACAAACAGACAAACACAGGTGAATACATGACCCTCCAACTTCGTCGACGGAGGTAAAAAATGTAACAGCTACACTATCGTTGTGAAAAAAGAGCTGTATTAATAACTGCCATAAAATTTCACAGTCTTTTGTAGCATATTTCATGCACTATATTTCAGGACGTAGCGCATAACATTGAAATTGTGTCGATGGTTTTTACTCTCTTCACCTCGAGAACGTCTTGTACATGTAATTCTTCATATCTTAAAAGTATTTCATTCAGTACATGAGAGATATTTGGCACTGGTGAGATCTGATACAAGCGTTATTAATCCCATCAAATAATATCAAATCGTTTGTAGGTAGTAGGAAATGACTGATTTAAATCATCATTGAAATCATGGGATTAAGAAAGCAGGTAATTCTAATTTTTGGTATGATTATCTTGGCACTGTTTTAAGGTTTACGAGACTGGTGTTGTAGGATAAAGTGTCAAGAATCGAGGAGTCATTATGTTGGGACATTATTTTAGAATTACTTCAGTGCTAATCTAAGATGATATTTTAAAAAATGCGTGCGCGATTTTCCATAAAGGTCGTTTTAGGTTCACTGTACATCACTGGTATTGTAGTGATGGTAGTATTGTAACCTCAGGTTCATTGATACTTGAACTGCGGGCTGAAGTTGCTGCCTTCCCACAGTCCACCATCCTCCTTTCAGTGACATGTGGGGGGGAGTTGAGGGACATTTGTATATCACGTCGGGGGAGCTCCCACCACGTGAAGACTTCCCTCTCAAGCACCACTAGAATTCTAACGGTCTCATAACCATACCCAGCCCAGACACGGAGCATACGAAGATTCCAGATTTTAGGCACTAGTATTTGCAAAGGCAATTTTCAGATGCAATCACTGATATTCTAAGAAGATAAATATTAGGCATTTAATAATAATTCTTAAAAGCAATTTTTTTTTTTATCCATGTCACTGGTGTTCTAGGGAGATCATGGTTCCAGAATTTTAACATCATTGTGTTTAAATGCATTTCTAGGTCTAATGTCACTGTTGTTCTTAAAAAAATACGCATGATTATTTGCAATAGCCGATTTAGGGTCCACGTCCCTAGTATTGTGTGATGATAAAATATTCCCAAAATTCATGCGTGATTTTCTACACAGGCAATTTCGGAGAGCAGGTTAGTGTATTCTAAGGGTCTCATATAACCATAGCCAGCCCCGGGAGAGGGAAAATACTGGGAGCACTGTTCTCGGGTTTTTGGCTGAGATACGAGGTAATTTGGTACAAGGGAGGGAGGGAGGAAGGCAGGCACGGTAGACTCACCTTACTCCAGCAGTCTCGCGCTTAGGCTCTGCATGGAGTTAGATTCGCGAGCAAGCTTCCGATTACAACTTTTAGGCTCCTTGAACTCAATTTCAGCTGATAAAAGTCATCTAACGTCGGTTGGAGTAAAATAAGAGAGAGAGAGAGAGAGAGAGAGAGAGAGAGAGAGAGAGAGAGAGAGAGGAGTAATGCCTTCTCGCAACAAAGAT
>NC_137053.1:41764658-41809658 GCF_032717465.1 Coenobita brevimanus | reverse complement strand
TGTGGTAAGCTCCCTCTCGCAACTTGGATTTGCAAACAAGGACAAGGGGAGTATAGGATCTTCCCATATGTCTTTGTTGTTTTTGCAGAAGAATAAATTTTAGTCACAATAGGAAAACTATCATAGCTATTTCATGTTTATTTTTATTATTATTATTATTATTATTATTATTATTATTACTTTTATTAATATTATTATTAGAGAAAGGCAGAAACTTCTGAGCAGAAACTTCTCACATCACTTGTTCTCCCTGAAAATAAAAATATGAATCACAAGAGAAAGTTGATCGCATTTTTTTTTTTTTTTTAACAGGTGGGTGGGTCTTGCCATGGCGCCATACCATTCCCTGGCCATTACCCTTCACCAAAGATTATTAGGCTCATATTCCCCTCCCCCTCCTCGTAGCCCCTCTCATTTACCCCTCTACTTTCATTTTTCATGGCGCTGTAACTTACGCCGCCCAAAAGGTTCACACTGGAAATTTCTGGGTTAATAATGGACGGGGCTAATCACGGTTAACACTGGCTAATTCAGTTCACCGCTAGAAGTTTTTAAGAGATGCTGTTGCCGTCCTTAGTTTTTTTTTTTTTCTGTTTTTCTCTTTTCAGTACACGATTTTTCCTGTTTATCTCTCCATCCAAAGTCGTAAAAAAATAATCTCTCTTGACAGGAATGATGTGACATTGGTGCTGCCGTAGAGAATGTGTTTATGGATATTGCTTTTAGCTGATACGATGCTGTTTCTAGTGTATGCTGTTTGTAAAGGATGTTATTTGTGTTGCATGTTGTTTCTGATGGGTATTGTATCTAATGGTTATTGTTTCTTATCAATCCTGCTTTTAATGCTGCTTCTAATGGATATTGCGTTTAATGGCTATTGATTCTAATGCATATTGTTTTAAACGGATTTTATTTCTGTTATTGTTTCAAGTGCATAGTTTCTAATGGTGGTGATTCTTAATGGTAATATTACTAATGGATACAGTTTCTAGCCTTCTCACTGTGAAAGGTCTTTCCTGTAAAGCATGAAATCGTCTGAGGGTTACAGTAATAACAAAGAAATGTCACCATAGCAGTGAAGACGTTAATCAATAGTGGTCTTAGCCCCTTCACCGAGAGAGAAGGAGTTAGCCCTCCCATTCTACACACACACACACACACACACACACACACACACACACACACACACACACACACACACACACACACACACACACACACACACACACACACACACAAATGGGGTTGGCTGGAATAAGCAGAAGCGTGTCCATCACAGTAAAAGGCGATCATGGTTACGGTCCATGTGAAGTGAACAAGGACGTACAGTTTCGGTCAGTAGTTCCTTTACACCGTCTCGACACCGTGCCGGAATCGCGCGTATTGAGCATTTCGCTTCATTGCTCAGAAACCCCCATACACGCAAAGGAACTGTGACTGAATGGCCTGTGAAAGCGAGGCAACTGCGGAAAAGCCCTTACCCGCAACCGCCTTCCCTCTAAAATGCTCAGGCGCCGAAAGGTTGCCCTTGCACTTTTTTTAAAACTAATTTTTTACCAGCCATGACCAAGTATGCACGTTGTGATGTGAATTATAATCCTTGTAGGTGGGGGTGAGGGGTCTGGCATGCAGTTAGTTTCACCCTCCCCTCGCCCAGTTGCACTTCCTCGCATGCCTAGTGTCTTAGTGACCAGTGACATGCGGCTGCGGCTAATGTCTTCCAGGCTGGGCAAGGTTGAGCTAGAGAAAGTGGGTACTCTCTCTCCCCCCTTTACTCGGCGGCCAGCTCACTACATATCATGATGTGCTCTCTCTCTCTCTCTCTCTCTCTCTCTCTCTCTCCACCAGTTATGAATCATTCGCTATCATGGAACGCCAGGCCACATTCCTCTTTCGTATTCACTGTCGATTCGTTTTACCTGTAGCGTTGCCTTATTTTGCATTAGTCACGTTTTGCTTGCATTAATAATCTTTACTTGGATAGCTTCTGTTCCTTGGCAGTTTATTTATTTATATATTTGCAGTGCTGTTTAATCACTTTCTTTTTTCGCTCTGTCTGTCCATCATCCTACTCTCGCCTTGCATTTTCAGTAGTTGGTTGCCTGAGAAACGCGCAAATGGGACCTACAAGAAGCTCCATAACGCGCAGGCTCTCACTTATACGTAGGAGAACATTTCAACAGTGCTCTGGGGCCCGTCTTTCATATACAGACACACTGAGATTAACACACATACACACATACACACACGGACATAAGCCCACACACGCACGATCACACACACACACACACACACACACACACACACACACACACACACACACACACACACACAAAATTACTGTTCGTTGCGGCGTTCTTTTTTTCCTTTCCTTGGGACACTTAATTATGAGATACTCGTACAAAATGTGTTACACTAGTTTCCCTAATATATATCAGCACAGGGCTACCCAACTGGCAGGCCAAATCTGGCCCTTGAGACTTTGTTGTTTGGCCATTTGACCAACTCAGATCAATGAAAATAAATAATCATAAAACAGAAAGTTTTGCGTTTTTCTTTTTATATATGTATTTAGCGGAAAATGTAAACGCAAATAGTATATGAATTTTTCATTTCTTTCTATGTATAATGTTTAGATAGAGGGAAAAATAGAGGTAAAATAATGTATGGCCCGTTTGTTAATCTGAGTTTCATAATTCGGCCTTACTCCTAGAATAATTGAATAGTCATGTCTTAGTATATGCACTCGAGGTCAAAATTTCTATATAATTCTATAGTTCATGAGAGAGATTTGCATTCACGAGAGTAGCGTTAAATAGCCCATTTAGGCTTCAGCTGACTTTGACATTGTTTCGGAGGTGCAAAAAATATTTATAAAATCTGTACACCAATAGGATCTTCGAACATTCGTTGGCACTGATTTCTGGATCAGTACCTGACACAGAAAAACCCTGGACACAGTATCAGAACAGTGTAAAGAACCAATAACCTCAACGTCAATAGAGTCTTCAGATATTCGTAGTCTCTGTTTTCTAGCCAGTCTACAATCCAGAAATGTTCCAGAACTGCTCCAATATCCCAAGGAAGCGGATTTGCCTCATGAATGCTGGACTTGACGGTCACGCGCGTAAACATGACCCCTGGTAATGACGGAGGAGGACCTGATGGACGGGGTATCAAGAGGTTCTCAGCGGGGAAATACAGGGCTTCAGTTCTTTAACCCTGACGGACGTTCCCCTCTCAGCGGTGGTAAGAAAAAGGGTCCAGGCCTCTCATTTACTTGCTCCATTCATCATATTCTTAGCAGGGGTGGGCTGGGGCCGTGGAGGATGAGAAGAAAGGGGAAGGGAAAGCTGAAAATCGTGAGCTGTCGCAGTTTCTCACCAAGACGATTACACAATACACACAGTCTTATCGAACTATGCAGAAAGAGGGGTATCATTATCACCACCTGCCATAAATTAGGATACTTTGTAATTGCGCACTACGGCGTCTGCCCCAGTAATTATCCTCCTTGTCTATTGTGTCTTTAGTAGGCGGTAATTGCTGTATGTGCGCCGAAAGAGGGAGTATAAGACTGACTGTGAAGTTATATAATTGATTCATATCCCTATCATTCACGTGAAGGGCATTCACGCTCTGCTGACACAGGTATCGTGAACCCATATATCAGGTGCGCGCACATTCCGGTGACAATAGAACGGTGCGTGAAAGGCGGGCATAGACGTGCCCGAGGTGCTGTGCTCCCGTGGACTTCAATGCTTCACCCTGAACGAAATACGTTCAGCCCTCTTTATCCCACGTCATCGATTGGCCACAGTGTTGTTCGATGGTCTCTGTCACGTTACATGTTAAGGTATAAATCAAATGACCGAATGCTTTATATTTCACCTGTCTCTTGCATGAATGATGTTTTATACCCACTAGTTTATTCACCTACATTATTATCATGAATATTCTCTTTTCATCGCATACGCATTCCTGAATATCTACTCTATTTCACAAACATTTTCCCGAATATTTGCTCTACTTTTCATACATTTCCATCAGTATCTACTCTACATCTCATACAATATCCAGAATATATACTTTCTCTTGAAGATGTACTTTACTTCCCCTACATCTTGTTAAATATCCACTTTTCATTTTCTATACTTCCTATAGTCAACCGGCGGGCCAAGGAGCTCATTTTGCAAGTGTGGCCCTGTGTGTGAACCATATTGTGCCCCTTGCACACCCCACCACATGGAGCCGTAGCCTCGCCTTTTCTGCCGTTTCACCACAATCATGCACTTTTTTGTTTACTTTTGCTGTTCTCAGGCAATTACACCCCTCTTTGGAGAAACTTTCCTAGTAGAAGAGATTAGATGTATCCGTAATTAATCCCTTCACTACCAGAAGCTCTTCCTAATATGAACAAGTTTTGATAATAATGAGTGATGTAAAATATGCGTCATCTGACTGAAGGAAGCACGAGGCTTTGCTGTTTCTCTCCTTGAGCTGTGCATTTGGATACTGTAATTAACTATTTTATTACATCATATTAAGTTCTCTTTGGCATCGATATACATTTAGAAAATAAATAGAATACAAGGAAGTGGAATAAAATAACTTCCTAAACTAAGAAAAATATGACTCAGTGAATGTCCAACCAGTCAGCTGCCGCAATAATAGAATTTTTACCTCCGCCAAGGAGGTTATGTTTTTCCCCGCGTTGGTTTGCTTGTTTGTCTGTCTGTCCGTTAGCAGGATTACTCAAAAAGTTACACAGAGATTTTGATAAAATTTTGCCGAGGGGTGGGCCATGGGACAAGGAAGAAACAATTAAATTTTGGGCAGGATCCGGACCCGGATCAGGAGTATCCCGACCAATATCTCCAAAAGTTCTCAATGAATTTCAATGATATTTTGTGGAAAGATGAGCCATGGACCAAGAAAGAAGTGATAAAGTTTAGGAGTTGATCGGGTCCTGGATTATTCAAAAAGTTATGAACGGATATTGATGAAATTTTGTGGAAGGATGTGGCCATGGGCCAAGAAAGAAATGATTAAACTTAGGGGCGGATCCGGAGTATTCCGCACAATACTTCCAAAAGTTCTCAATGAATTTCAGTGAAAGTTTGTGGAAAGATGGACCATGCACCAAGAAAGAATTGGTTAATTTGGGGCGGATCCGGATCCGGATCCCATATCCACGGATCCAGATCAGGATCATTCTTAATGGCATTCGCGGAGGTATGCGCTGTATGTGTGTGTGTGTGTGTGTGTGTGTGTGTGTGTGTGTGTGTGTGTGTGTGTGTGTGTGTGTTTTAAGCAGCCTACCCACTAGGTAACTTTACTAAACTTATAGAAGACGTATAATAACGATGAGCTACACTCTCATCACAACGTGAACCAAAAACTCGTCCTGTAGCTTATTTCACCTAACTCTGCAGCAGGAAAAGACAGTATTACAAAACTACATTCTGTCCATGGGACTTCACCGTGACTAGCATTAATTTTCAAATCTGATTCATTATAACAACTTAGCATTCAAGAGGGAGAGATGGCGGTTTTAGGTCAAGTTAGAGAGAGAGGGGGGGGGGGCTAATCAAGGTTATAACCAACCTCTCCGGCGCCAAAAGTCTCCCCATAGCAGAACATACTCTTCCGATAGAAGCAAGAAAAAACAACAAAGCTTTCACAACTTGAAGGGGTTTGCATCGTGGCTTCGAACCCCCCCCCCCCCGCCTTCCTCTTGATCCCACCTCTTTATTCCGCCTGCCAGGCTAAACCCTCGCCATCTTCTCATTCTCGTACCGTGTCTGCGTCCACTGAATACTAAACTTCTTTTGGTTCTCCTATATTTTTAGTCTTCAGGAAACCTTTATATGCATCACTTGGAGCAGTTTACAGTTTTGTTGCAACAAGACTCTAGTCAGATTGCGTCTTGTGGTTTCTTTGAAATTATAAAGTAATGTTACTTATTTTAATAAAATAGGATTTTATTCAGATGAGTTAGTACCACGTAGTCAGAGGGTAAAAAAAAATCTCTCCATTAACTCTTGGAGTGCTAGAATTTCCCACAGTTGAATAAATTATTCTGGATTTAGCCTAAATATGATACCCGTGGCCGTACCTAGCAACGAAAAGGTTTTAAGAAGGAACCTTCCATTTTGGAAACTATTGTTTTCAGGAACAAAATTTTTTTTCAGTATTTGGACAATACCGAAAAATTAAACAAAATGCACTATGCTAAAACACATTATTTAATAACATGGCATATTAGATGTACAATATACACAGTTGTCTGCTTATATAATCGTAAATGGTATATAAGATTCCTCAATAATTTAAACATCTTAGCAGCGAGAGGTTTTCCTAACCTAAATAAAGAGATGAATCAAGTAGTTTGATGATAAAACTAATAAAAAAAATTAACAAATATTAGACTTCCGAAGACAAAAAATGTACACACACACACACACACACACACACACACACACACACACACACACACACACACACACACACACACACACACAGATATATCTATCTATCTATCTATATCTATATCTATATTTCTATATCTATATCTATCTATCTATATATCTATATCTATCTATCTGTCTGTCTATCTATCTATCTGTCTATCTATATACTGTGTACTGTGTATATGTACATCATCATCATCTAATCCTGTGTTGCCCCATGAGGCGTAGGAGTCCGGGGCTAGGCAAGTTGGTCCTGATACTTGAGAGTGACCAGCCGTACTCATCCTTGAGTGGCTTTATGTGAACAATAAACCTGAATCATCCCTTCGATATAAACCTGCAGACTCAATCCGACTGGAGCACCTTAACTGCCCACTAAACCACCAGGTGTCATAATTTGGTTATATGGTTACCACCCAGCGTAGTAAGTGGTTTCCTGGTGTACGGGAAACCATCTGCTTGTCACTCGGTGTGGAGTCACCCATAGGCCGAAGGAAGAGGAAACATGAAGGAAAGAAAGACGGAAGAGGATGGAAGGAAAGAAGGAAGGAAGAGAGAAATGGGCAGTTACCCGAGAGCAGCATTACATCGAGTGAGTGGATGGTGATTGCTCCCACCTACCACTGTTGTGTGTGTGTGTGTATATATATATATATATATATATATATATATATATATATATATATATATATATATATATATATATATATATACTGTATATACATATATTTATATATATAAATAGGTAGATAGATATATATATATATATATATATATATATATATATATATATATATATATATATATATATATGAATGATGTATATATACTGTATATATGTATAAAACTATCTTTATAGTCAGATGCCATAATCCCGTAAGAGGGGGGTGGGGGACGTTTGAGTGTTTTGCTGGGAGGAGTACTAACCCTCCGCCAACACACTTGTCTACACCTAGGGAACACATACAGTATGAGTTAGTAATATGTTACCACTCAGCGCTGTAAATGGTTTCCTGGCCTACAGGAAACCTTTAGGCTTGTCACTTAATGTATTGTCACTTTGAAAAGGTAAGAGGAGTAATAAAGAGTGACCGGATAGATGATAGATATGGGAAGAGAGGAGGGTAGACACAGAAAAGAATGATATAGGTAATGGAAGAAATACGGTAGGCAGCACTACATCAAGTGTTTGAATGACTGTCGCCACCACCTACCACCCCACTACCTACCGTAGAGAGAGAGAGAGAGAGAGAGAGAGAGAGAGGGATGTAATTGATTATTTATTTATAACACTTATAACTCCATCGTAGTAAAAGAGCTAATATTTTGTGTAATCCCGTGATTATCAGATGTTCCTCCTAAGATAAATAGTCAGCTGTAAGTGACAAGAGAACACAGAGAAAAATAAATAAATAAATAAAGGTGTCACGAAATTTTATGTTACCTGAAACCTTGTCTGACCGATCTACACAAAACTTCTAGTCACTTCTTCCCTGACTCATGCAGAATATAATTGTCACATTTGATCCTAATCAGTTTTGCCTACATACATACACATAAAGATACATACTGCGCACGCACTGAGAGTCGATCATAACAACTATGGCTTCGGCGTCGCTAATAAAGACATCGACAACATCTATCTATCTTTCTGTATACCTAGGCTCCTTCCCCCAAGGAAAGGAAGGTAGCCGAGGCAGGACGACACACTCCCAATTTACTCATCCATTCAAACACATTCATTCGCATCTTAGCCCCAAAGGGAAGAAGGGACAGATCCTCACCGCACCACACCGCACGAGGGTCAACTGCGCAGTGCAATCAGTGACATCCGCAGCAGAGCCCAACAGCAGAGCTGGTTTACCCCTGCCACATCATAATAGACCCATCCCTTTACTCGCACCTGACCTGATTAGCTGATCAGACCATATGCGGGAGAATATCCCCTCAGGGCTGCATCATCATTTATTCATTCACAATTTCTCTCCATTTATTTCTGTCACGCACAGCCACTATTCCTTGCTCAACAGACATCCCTCTCGCATCCAACGCTCTCTTCACACTGTCCATCCATCCTATTCGTGGTCTCCCTCTCAGCCTTACACCTCTCACATCACATCTAGTTATCTTTTTCACCAGTCACTCATTATTCATTCTCTCCATATGCCCAAACCATCGCAACACCCTCTGCTCAACTCGATCAGCCATCTCCCGAACAACTCCAGTTCTCCTTCGCACTTCATCATTTCTCACTCGATCCATACGTGTCACTCCACACATACTCCTCAGACACCTCATCTCCATTACATTCAAACTTTTCCTCTGTGCTACACCCATATTCCATGTTTCATCCCCATATAACGCAGTCAGTACCACAACACCCTCATACAACCTTCTCTTTACACTCATTCTAAGCAAACGACATCTAAACATTTTTTTCATTCCTCCCAGCACCTTTCCTACTTCATTCATTCTAAACTTCATTTCTGCATCTATTCTTCCATCCACAGCAACATGTGACCCTAAATACTTAAAGCACTCTATCTCCTCAAGCAACCCACCATTCAGAACTATATTCATCCTCCTACCATCTACTGACCTCGTACAGTTCATCACTTTACTCTTATTTTCATTTACTTTCAATTTCCTCCTTTCACACACCCTTCCAAACTCCTCTGCCAACTGTCTCAGTCTCTCCTCTGAATCAGCCGCCAGTGCAGTATCATCTGCAAACAGCAGCTGCTTCAGATTTCACTCTCTACCATCAACATTTACCAGACTCAGACCTCCACCTAAAACCCTTGCATTCACCTCCCTTACAACACCATCCATACAAAAATTAAACAACCAGGGTGACATCACACATCCCTGCTGCAGCCCCACTCTCTCGGGAAACCAATCACTCATGGTATTTCTCACTCCTACACATGCCCTGCTATTTATAAAAAAAACTTTCCACACCTTTTAGTAACCTAACATCAAGTCCATACAATCTTAAGACAGTCCACAAAGCCTCCCTATCTATTCTATCATATGCTTTCCCTAAATCCATGAATGCCCAAAACACATCCTTGCCTTTTGCTAAATACTTTTCACACACTTGTCTCACAGCAAACACCTGATCCACGCATCCCCTCCTTCTCCTAAAGCCACACTGCTCATCACCAATCACTCCCTCTGTACTCTCTCTAACTCTCTTAATTAACACTTTACCATACACCTTACCTACAACACTCAACAGACTTATACCCCTAATGCTAGTACATTCATACTTATCACCCGTGCCTTTATACTATGGGACTACACAAGCACTTGCCCAGTCAATTGGCACCATACCTTTCACAAAGCACACATTCAACAATCTTACTAACCAGTCAACAATAGTCGCTCCACCTCCCTTCAGGCATTCCACAGCACACCCATCCATACCTGCAGCTTTCCTTTTTTCATCTTTACCTCCTCCTGCACTTCCCCCTTCGTGATCAAAGAATCATTAAACTTTCCCAACACATTTATTCCTTGCACCCTTCCATCTGCCACAATCTCAGCCACCCTTTCCTCCTCTACATTAAACAGTCTTTCAAAATACTCTGCCCATCTCTTCCTTAATGCATCCATCTCAGTTAACATCCTTCCATCCTCTGCTTTTACTCGCTCTTCCATCCCATACTCTCCCTTTCGTACCCTCTTCACCTCCTTCCAAAACATTTTCTTATTCTGTTGAAAATTCTCAGTCAACCGCCTACCCCACCGCTCATCTGCTGCCACTTTAGCATCACGCACAGCCCTTCTCGCCCTGTTTCTCTTTTCCTTATATCTCTCATATGACACCTCATCCTTCCTCTGCAGCTACACTTCATATGCACGTCTCTTTTCAGCCACGGCCATACTTACTTCCTCGCACCACCATTCACTTCCTTTTCTTACACCACAACCCACACGTCTCACAAAACACACCTCTTCACCCCACCACAGCACTCTTAAACAACTCCCTTTTCTCCTCCACACTGCCATTTTCCTGATCTTTCACTGTGTTCCACTCATCTTTCAATTTCTCCTGATACTCTATCATTTTCTCTCTTTTATCCAACTCACTCACTTTCAAAACCTCACTGCCATATACCTAACTCTCCTAGGTCTCACCCATCTCTTACCTACTCGTACTCTTAACTTTCCCTCCACCAGGTAGTGGTCGGACATACCTCCACCCTCCCCTCCCAGATCTCTCACATCCAACAATCTTCCTATTACATTCCTGGACACAACCACATAGTCCATCAGTGCTCTCTCAACAACTCTTCCACCCTCCTGTTTCACCCATGTATACTTATAAATATCTTTCTTCTCAAACAGGATATTTCCAATCACCATCTCTCGCTCAACGCACATCCCTATCATTCGTTCCCCATTTTCATTTCTTCCAGGCACACCATGCATACCAACTACACCTTCACCTGCTACATTTCCCACTGTAGCATTCAGGTCTCCCATCATTACCACATTCACATTCGCTCCAAAACTCTGCAGACACTCATCAACATCCTCCAGAAAGGCTCCCTCTCTTCTTCATCCCTTTCACTACCAGGCCCATATGCACTCACAAACACTCACAACTCACATTCAAATTTCTCTTTCACCCACATCAGTCTCGATGACACCTCCTTCCATTCAGTCGCACACTGCTGTACTTCCGGACTCACTAACAAGGTCACACCTTCTCTTGCCGTTCCTCTATCAACACCTGACAATCATCGATTCACACTTCCAAACATAGACTTACCCTTCCCTTTCATCTTCGTTTCACTCAGAGCTAACACATTCAACTTTCTTCTCACAAACATTCTCCCAGTCTCCTCCCTTTTAGCTTCACTCGTACTACATCCACGCACATTCATAGACCCAATCTTCAGGGTACGGGGATAACTCAGCCCCCCATCCCTTTTTCTGGCCTGTCTCTTTTTAGGAACTAAAAAACAGAGGAGGGGGTCCCTACTGTAGTCCCCTCACCCCGCCCCCTTTTAGTCGCCTTTTACGACGCGCAGGGAATACGGTGGCAGTATTCTTCCTAACACAACCTGGCCGCAGAGTAGTAGTAGTACCACCCCACAGTGCGGTCAGATTGTGTCCTTCCCGCCACAGGGAGGGGGGGGGGCAAAATAAAGGTGGAAAAACATGACAATACTGGTATCGTTTTCTCACAGGCAAGGTAGGAAGCGATTCACGTGCAACCAACATTCAGTGGCAACGCTTACACAGCACAGAGCATCAACGAGAGAATACCAGGCATAATACGTAGGTATATAATAATGTTTAACTGCATTATATCAGAACACGGCGTGCCAAACACCCTATCAGAATCACAGGTCTTACCTCACATGTGTAGTGCTGCCTGATGATAAGAAATATTATTGAATTAATTTCCATTGTACTTAAGGGGTTGACAAAGATCGCTGCTAACACCGTCAGTATCAAGGGTTCCATGCATACTCAGTATAAATGTATGGGGCAGTAAGATTAAAACCAAAAAAAAAAAAAAAAAAAAAAAATACTGGAAGACTTGAATCTATTTTAGTCACAAAATACTAGGCAGAGTACACTAGACATAAAGATCCCATCACAGTAGAAGCATGTCATGTATACCACATTAAAGGAGATACAATATAAAAATGTAATACTAGCAACGCAATGTGGCCAATACAGAGTGCCAGAATGCAAAACAAAACAACAGAACAACACACCAGACAAACCCGGCTTTAATATTTTCTCCTCTTGGTGCTAGTCTTGTTTTTATGCCTTGAAATTAAGCTGCACATTTCTGTATTAAGGTGCATGATCAATATGCTCACTGTTGTCTATAATTCATAAATCGATGAAATTGAGTTCACAGGATAGGAATTGTCAGACTATTCTGAAAAAGTAGTCCTGTTTGGGTTGAGCAATAAAGGATGTGTGTGTGGCAGGGCAATATACTGCATGCAATAAATATGGTGTACAGTGGGAAGACCGAACACTAGATGTATTACGATATATGTTTTAGGTGTGTGAATGTAACAGCTATATTGTGCTACTGAAGTGTTCGTCTGAATGCTTGTTTTATAGAACACACCCACCCACCCACCCACCCACACACACACACACACACACACACACACACACACACACACACACACACACACACACACACACACACACACACTAGCTATTCGTAATTTCAAAGAGAGAGAGAGAGTAGTGCGCTGGAAAAATTAATTACAGGGAACACTGGAGTGCATATCTAGCGGGGGGGAGGGGAGGCTGAGGTAAAATATTTTCTCTGCGTACTCGAGGGAAGTGCTGTGGCCAGGAAATTTGACAATACATTTTCCCGTGCGGCCCCAACAGCACCACCGCACGTCCAAAGTTGACCCCCCCTCCCCTCCTTCGTTCCTCTCTCCCCCTCCCCTTACTTCTCCTTTTTCTCCCCTTTTCCTCCTGCCTTCCACCTCCTATTTCTCCCATCTCCCCTTCCCTTACTCTCTCCTCTTCCGCCCCTTCCCTCTCCCCTTACTTTCCCGCTCCCTCTTACTCTCCCCTGACTCCCCCTCCCCAACCCAATGTTTCCTCCTCCGTTTCCCTCACTCCTTACTTCCCACTCCTCCTCCCCTTGCTCAGTCTTCCCTCTCTCTCTCTCCCTTTAGCCTCCCCCCCTTCCATTGCTTCCTCCTTTTCCCCTTTCTCCCCCCCCCCCCGCCCTCGCCCTTATTCCTCCCTACCTCCCTCTCCACGTCTCCTGCTGCTGTTGACTGACCTGATACCGGCGCTTGAGACATATTTCTTACCTCATACTTGATACTTTTAGCCGGTCTTATCCATCTCGTAGGGGAGATAAACCTGATTATGAAGGGGTTATTGGACACAGTTTCTAACCTTGTCAATACTCTCTCTCTCTCTCTCTCTCTCTCTCTCTCTCTCTCTCTCTCTCTTTGAAACTTAGAAAACTAGTCGTGAGGGAGCATGAATGAAGATAAAAAGACGTCCAATGGCTGAAGCGGTTAATTATCTCACTCGAATGACGTCATATGTTTTATTATTGCTACGATCAGACGATTTTATTCAGCTTTGGAGTGTGAAATGGAGGACTTATAAATAGCCTTCATTAAATCCCTCACCTCAAGAGACCTGTACTGAATTGTGAAAAATGATCTGGTGGCAACGGGAATAAAATGGCTGTGTGTTACTGGACTGACGGGGTTAAAGCACAGCGGCAAAACGAAATGTAAAGACGAGTAAAACTATGAAAGCTTTCAGTCTAGTTTTGTTGAGCTGTGAACTGGGTTTAAACGATTTGCACACACGCTTTAAAGTCAGGAAATGTTTCGTGTTGGACTAATGCTTTTCATTTTTCAATGTATAGCTGCCAATTGTGTAATCCAAAATCCGCGCATCCTTTTAACAGTTTCGAGGAAAACCTGAGATAATACTGCTTGTTTTTCAATTGAATTTAAACACAAATGTACCATACGCACTCTATCCTTTCATTTGAAGTTCATTTAATAGTGGATGTCGGGACACTATGACTTTTTTTTTATTTCAGTTAAAAAAAAGATGTAGACACACTATCTTTTTTTTTTTTTTTTAATTAAAAGAAGATGTAGGCACACCATCCTTTTAACAATAGAGAAGATGTAAACTTTACATCAGTCAGAAGATACTGTGTGACGTGGAGAATGTCATCCCCCTCAAAGTTTAACAAGGCTCGCTGGAAGTTGCCAGGGCCGGCACCTGGTCATTAGCAAAGCCCTTTGTTCTCCTGAAGCCAAAGCTACTCTGAGCCCAGGGCCCCTCCCTCCTCCAGCCCCCTTGAGTTATATGCCACTTCCTCAGCAGCTCTCTCAGACCCGGGGTCAAAGAGCCTCTCACAATGTCGGCCGTCTTTTGTTAATTATGGAGTATGATATATTACTGCACTAAAGATTAATAGCTTTACCCTTGCAGGAATTTTATGTATGACAAGCCTGGCCCACTACAAGTATAAGGCATTTTAATGGTGGAACTCTTTTCTTACTAAGAATTGACCTTTTGTTACGGACATTCCATTAATATTATATCCTCTTGAAGAGGAGGGCTCCTGTGATAAACTACGCCCAGAGTTATATTCCAGCCCAGCAGTAAACAAAGCCCTAACTGCAGTAACTATTGCGCGGACTCTACCAACAAGGGTGTACGCAGTTTTCAAAAGCCTATGGTCGTGAGTAGGTGTGTGGGCGGTGCGGCGGTATACGTATGAGAACGACGCTCACACACGACCCACTCCGACACAGAATACACAGCCCACATTCAGGCCGAAGCGACGACCATCAAAACTTTGAGCCGGACACATTAGGGCGGCCCACACTGCCTCTCCGCCTCCGGTCCCTCACCTCCCCCGCCACCGAGTATGACCTGCCGCGGAGAAAGGTCAGGAAATGTTAATGTGAAGGTCAGCGAGAGGACAAGTGAGGAGAAAAGAGACGGGCAACAGAAAGTGTAATAAAAAGTGAAAGTGGTCTGCGATAAAAGAACATAGTAAAAGCGACTGGATATGACTGGTTAAAACGGTTTTGTGGTGCCGGTCACAGACAGGGCAAGCGAGGTCAGTGGAGAGAGACATACGGCAGAAAATGTAATAAAATGTAAAAGTAGGACATGGGAGAGGATATTTTTTAAAAAATGGAATGGATACGACTGAATGAGTGAATACTGGCGTGAAGATCGGTGCGAGGGTCAGAAAGGTGATGGAAGGTACGAGGCAGACAGTGGAAACTGTAATTAGACGCAGAAGTGGAACATGAAAGAGAAAGTTAATAGAGGATAGTGGACAGGACTGGATGACTTGACATTGCTGTGAATGTTAGTGAGAAAGCAAGAGAGGTAAGTGGAGGAGATAGGCAATAAATGTAACAAAAAGATAAAAGAGGAAGCATGAGAAATTTAAAGAAGAACAAGTTGTTTGGAGAGGAATGAGTGGCATTATGTGTGTGTCATTATCAGCAGCTAAGCACGAGAAGTCAACAGAAGAGACAGATAACAAGAAGCATGGTTAAAACTGAGCTGCAACGGTATAGATGAATTTGAACGAGGAGAGTGACAAGGACTGGATAGAGTAATATCGTCGTGAGGGCCAGTGGACGTGCGAGAGAGCTTATTGGAGGAAGGAGACACGCAAAAGGAAATTCAATTAAAAGTGACACTGGGACCTTACATATACATTTAAATTATACGCCATAGGACAAGGCAGAATGATACTGTGAAGATGAGTGAGAACACGAGGTCAGTTTAAGAAAGAGAGACTAGAGAAACTATAATGAAAATGAAAGTGGCTCGTGGTAGAGAAATATGGAAGCAGAAAATGGAAATCTGTGAGCATCAAATGAGGTCGCTGGAAGATAGAGAACTGTAAAATGAATGGTAATGAAAATGAGCTATGATATTGACATTAAATAGAGAATGTACAGGATTTAATGAAATAAAAGTTGACGGAAAATGTACAAGACTGAGAGTAAAAGTTAGACGTGATGAAGAACTTCAATATAGGACAATGAACAGGACTAAGTGAGGGAATGCTAGAGAGAAATTCAGAGAAAAACCAAACGAGGCAGAGGCAGATGAAGAAAAGAAATTGAAAACGGAAAATGTATTACTGAACACTGATAATAGTGGGAGATGACAAAGAAACCGGAAATAGAATTAACCGGATTGGATGAAGTAATTTTGGCATCCGAGGTCAGTGAATGGAGGCAGGAAGCGGACAAAAGAAAGTGCAGAAGTAATGGAAAGCGAAAGTGGGACACGTTGCTGAAGCTGAAGAAGAGGAGAATATAGGTTGGATAGGACTGGGTGAATTGATACTGATGCTAATGACAGACAGAAAGCAAGTGAAGTCAATCGTGGGAAGACTAACCGCGAACTGAAGTAAAAATATGAGATATGGAAAGTTATTAGAGGAATGCTTAGAATTTTACGACTGTTGGGATTTTCAGTGAGAGAGGTCAGTTGTAAAGAAGCCTAACACGTGTAAGTTTAAAAGAGGATTGATGGGTTCGACTGAATGGATACTGCTTGTGAAGAGGAGGAGCGAAACACGAGAAGTTAGAGTAGGAAAGAAATCGGCAAAAGAAAGCGTAATTAATAGTGAAAGGGAGACTTGATGGGAAATCTAGAGGATGGGTAGAGTAGATAGGGCTGGGTTTATCATTACTGGCGTGAGCGTTGTAGAGAAAGCAAAGGAAATAATTGGTTGGAAGAGATTAGTAGCGAATTAAAGTAACAGTGGGATGTGACAAGGAAATCTTATAGAAGAGAATGGTCAGAACTAACCAATGTGTTGTTGCTACAGTTATCATGTCAGGTCAGTGGAAGAAAGACAGGCAGTAGACAATGGAAGGGAAAGCATTA
Source organism: Coenobita brevimanus (assembly GCF_032717465.1). Taxonomy (NCBI): domain Eukaryota; kingdom Metazoa; phylum Arthropoda; class Malacostraca; order Decapoda; family Coenobitidae; genus Coenobita; species Coenobita brevimanus. Next base: position 41,792,772 of record NC_137053.1, on the reverse strand, counting down.
GCGAGAAACTGAAAAGAGGAAAATTCGTAGGTTTGGTATGAATAAGCAGATGAAGATTTATTGATGGGAATATTGGTGACACAACAGAAGTCAGAGAAGGAAAGAACCTCACATGAAAAAGTGTTATTAAAATTGAACTTGAGACATCACAAAGAGATTTAAATGAGGAGAGTTGATAGAACTGGACAAACATTATTGCTGTGAAGGTGAGTGTAAAGGAGAAAAAGAGACATACAAACAGCGCATATAAGGAGGACATCATGGAAAATGTAAGAAGAGAGTGGACTGAATTGGACGACCAGATCAGCGAAGCAAGTTAGAATACAAAAGAGAATGTACCAGTAATAAATGTGAAAGTGGGACAGGACAGAGAAATACAAAAGAGAGAGAGAGAGAGAGAGAGAGAGAGAGAGAGAGAGAGAGAGCATGGATAGCATAGATCAGGCTGAATGAAACGGATATTGGGGTGAACAGTCGAGAAAAGGCTAGTGAGGTCAGTGGTGGAATAGAAAGAGCGTAGCTGTGTCTATAGTGTAAAGGAAGGTGGGATTTGATAAGGAAATGCAATACAGGAGATGAAATAAGACTGGGCAACGTAATGCTGTTGTGGAGATTAGTGAGACAGCAAGACGGATTGGTGGAGAAAATACAAGCAGCAAGGAATGTGATGAAAGTAAAAGTGAGAGGAGAAGGAAGCTCAGAAGAGTGTTGGTTGAGTGGAGTGGATAGAATGAATTATAACGGAGCGAGTATCTACCAAAAAGGAAATTGATATCAATGGTAGACTGAAAGTGACTAGTAGTATTGATTTAAAATTAAGTTGAATTCAATGAGGAAACTGTGTAACGGAGAACGGACGTGACTGAAATACGTTTTGCCTTCGTGAAGATCAGTGAAAACCAAAAGACGTCACTGAATGGAATACAGACAGCAGAAAACGTATTGGAGTGAAGAAGTGGAATGAGGGAAAAATTACTCAGGTTGCACAGCTTTGGATGAAGTAACATTGATGTGCAAATGAGTAACAGAGGAGAGGTCAGTTCAGGATGAGCCAGATAACGAAAAATAGAATCAATAGTAAAAGTGGGATGTGACAGAAAATAAGGCAATAGGAGAATGGATAAGATAAATATGAACTGATGAAGTAATCATAGTATGGAGGTTAGCGTCAAAACACGAAAGAATAGTGGTGGAAAGAGTAAGCCAACAAAACATTAAAGTCAAATTGGATTATGGTAGAGAAAAACAGAGGAGAATGAATAGAATTGGATGAAAAAATACCCCTCTGAAAAACAAGAGGGCGGTGAAGGCAAAAGGCAGACAGCAGTAAAAATAATGAAAAGAAAAAGCGAAACAAGACTATTGAAAAGAAGTTCATGAAAAATGTGTGATATGATTGCACAAAAGAAGATTACTGTGCAGGTGAACTGGAGTGAGAGAACAAGAGGTGTCAACAGAAAACGGTAGTTCGATAGACAGGTAAATAAACACACACACACACACACACACACACACATACACACACACACACACACACACACACACACACAGATGAAATGGGATGAGATGGAATATAATGAACCTGTGAAAGCTACAGCAAGTAACCTCCGTTCACTACTATGAAGTCTCTTGAGGAAGGCCATATCCTTGCTACTATAAGCAGATTTATACTTGGCTTAGGAGAGGCTTTTCCAACTGGCGAGGTAAGTACATCTGTATAGATTGCCTCACCACATGAGGTCTACCCTGAGCTACAGTAAAGGCATGCGGAGGTGGCAAGAATAAATTAAAACACGTCACTTTAATGAAAGATTTGTACAATAAGAAAGGACTGGGTGAATAGGAATAGATGCATTTACATGTTATGAAGTTCAGTGAGAACAAGAGAGGTCGATGAAGCTAAGAGTAGCAAGTAATGGAGAATATAATGAAAAGTAAAAAGAAACTAATTATACACGAGCCTTGCGGCCCAATCGGGCAACTCAGCACTTGTCAAAGTTAGTCATTTTTGAACCACGCTTTGCTATGGAACAAGTGTTTTGCTTCCATAACGGTACGCAAAGCACTTGCCCATATGAAAGCCGTATCTAATGGGCTACTGTACCGCCCCTTACGACCGCCACCACAGCTACCACTACCATCATCATCAGTGCTAACTTCAACATCACCACCGCAGCTAGCACCACCATCATCCACATCACAGCTACCATCAACATACTACCACCACCACTACCATCATCATCCCAAGTATCACCACCATCACCATCATCACAGCTACCGCCACATTCACCATCACAGCTACCACAACCACTACGACCAAACACTACCACCAACACAGCTACCACCACCACGACCACCACTATCATCATCATAGCTACCGCCATCATAAGCACACCACCTCTACTATAATTTTCTGCTGATAATATTTTATGTTCATATCATTAATGAAGTAAACAACAATGGACTGTAGATTTTCATCTGTCTGTCTGTCTGTCTCTCTCTCTCTCTCTCTCTCTCTCTCTCTCTCTCTCTCTCTCTCTCTCTCTCTCTCTCTCTCTCTCCCTCACTTCAAGGACACATGAAACCCCACGAAATGCCCCTCTGTCTCTTCCACGTGTGCATAATGTATCACCAATGGGGATAATTATTAAGGTCCAAAACACCCCTTTAGAAAATACCAAGTGACGTGAAATTAAAACTGGTCCATCTAGGACCCAGTTCCAACCATCCTGCCAAATTTCGTCAGCACTTCCTCAAACGAGAGTCGTTTCTTGTTCACACTTCGTTCTGCTCGAAACCAACATTTTATGCATTGACAGTGGAGCAAGTGCTCCTGCAACCAATGGGAAAATTAGGGGTCAAAACACCTCTTTACAGATTATCAGTCAACACAAAATTGAAACTGGCCCATCTGTGGCCCAGTTGTAACCATCCAGCCTAGAGTAATCACACACACACACACACACACACACACACACTGTATAGAGAGAGAGAGAGAGAGAGAGAGGGGGGGGGATGTTTTATATACTAAAGTAAAAAATCTTGATAGCAATTAATGCAGATACTTCTCGTTGAAATCCGTTTACAGGTAAGAAGTGAGCCCTGGGGCTAAACGAAAGGCAATATAAAGTGCAATGGAAAGTCTAGCAGATATAAGAGAAATATCTCTCAAAAAAAATGGATGTAACAAGAAAGAGTTCTCATTCCTAGGCTGTGAGTCCCTCTACTCTGTCTCGAGGCTGTGTCAGAACATAACGGATTTTTCTCTCATTAGCATGCAGTTTTTAAGACGACTTTTATTTTTGTCTCATAAGTTCAGAGCACTACGTATGTAGAGGAATTATCAATTATAGTTGAACACTTAGGGTCGGAAATTTCTTTACATCTTTCTGGTAATTGTTAGTGCCTAATTAGACGTAGCCGTATTAACCTGCTACACTCTAAACATGGCATCTCGTTTTATAAGTTCGGAACTCCTCGTGCGGTGAGAAAGTTTCGACTGTGACGCTTGTTAGCCAAGTAGTTGGAATGCTCCATTAGAAAGAACGCCTTCCATGGTTCGACTAAGAACTGACTGGAGGCTTTTTAGTCATGTAATGCCATCAAACAAAGGATGATAATCATCTACCCTTAAATAATTTGAATCAAACATCTACCCTTAAATATTTTGAACCAAAGTTGGCTTACCCTCGGACCCATACAGCTCAAAGAGTGAAAAACGGGATTGTTTACTATCATTCATTGCAGTGTACCATAGAACTAAATTACCTGACCAACCTCTTGAAACCCATAAGCCTTTGGTTGGCTGATTGACCTTCTGACTCCAAGGGTTTCGTATGTAACACTCCACTTCCTAAAACCTCCAACAGTGCCATCAAGGAGGAGGCTATAACACCATTTTCCGGCATACGCTTATCGACTGCCAAAGCAAATTAGTGTCAAGGTACCCTACCTAGAGATGAAAGGCCAGACATGTTTTTTTTATAGCGAGTAATAACGTTATGGCATCAAAGGGAGGCGTCTACCTGTGAGTGTGAAGGTTAATTTGGACGTCAGACGAACCTCTTGCTCCGGGCGATGGGCATAAATGGGGAGGTTAAGGGGATGCAAATAAAATGCCAGACCTTGTTAAGGATGAAGGGGATCTTCCATAACACAAATAGCATTTTCTAGAACAAGGGTGAAAATAATAAAACCCACGCTGTTAGGGATAAAGAACCAGCTAACTTAAAGGCCTTCACAACGAGAGATCTTTTCGTGTTGAGGTGTAAAAAATTGTCTGATAGTGGCAAGAATGAAAATTAGCTCATGATGATAAGAATAACAAATCTGCTGACTTAAGCCTCATAACTACGAAAGATCCTTCCCAAGCTCGGGGCAGCAATACTAAACCAAAGTGTGTTACAGTATGTAAAGAAGAGGTTAAGAAAGCTCTCGTTGTTAATCCCTTCAGTACGATGAAGCCCTGTATTTAATGGATATCTCAGCCTGATTTTATTACACATCGGAGAAACACTGAACAGGATGAGCTGGATGTAGTCTTCAATAACCCCTTCAGTACGAGAGATTTCTCCAAAGCTGTGTGAAATAATCTGCTGGTAGCAAGGAAATCTACGGTGTATATATAAATAAATGATAGATAGGTTGATAGATAGTTATGGATATATATATCAGACGTCAGCATTTTAATGTGGTAAAGAATAAATGAGCTAGTTAATTAAACATCTTCACAACGAGCGATCTTTCTTAAATGCACTTAAACTATTTAGCAGTAGTAAGACAAGAATAAGCAAAACGTACGCCATCGCACTCAGCGGGTTAAGGGGGAAGGGTCTGTCTATTGATTTACCGACCGTCTCATCCCTTTGTTAGAGTTATCCACTTCAGTACGATAACATTTTGTTTTCTGCATTCCTTCCCACTTCAGATGATTGTACTCTAAATAGTGTGGGGGAAGATTTGTTACAATAATGGAGTTACATGTGATATCCATTTTCTTTTCAACACGAAGGCGTTCACTGTTTCTCTAACCTCCCTACCGTCTGCGGTTTTTATTTTTTCTAATGAAGCGGTTTGAACTGAGCACCACTAACTCCTTCAGTGCGGTGATGTCTTTCCTTTTCATCGCATTCTCACAACCGTCAGTCATTGAGTTTAGTCTTGGAGAGGCCTCTTTCAATAAAAGGGTGAAGGAGTAATTATCTGAGCACCGTGTTTTCGTCACCTGAGGTTTTTTTGTCACCTCATCCTTAGCATTACATTTTGCACGTTACACCTCAAGGTATATGTAGTTTATAAATTTGAATATCGACCTGGATATTAAGAGTAACACCTAGAAAACATTATTGTACCTAATACCGAAAAAACAGTAAGTAAAGGGGGCAAGAAAACCTGGTAAGCTGACAAAAGTACAGCCCTGGGCCAGTCAGTACCTGTAGTACAGTACGTGGCACTGAATCTCATATTATCCTTTGTGCGGGGTAGGACTCCAGACTATGCCATCAGTACCAACAACATTTACAATTATCGTCTAAAAACCTCTAGCTACCTCTTGGGAAATCCAACTTGCTAGTACCTGATTGCCGCCACCTTGACTGCAGCATCACACCAATATGCCACCTACATTTAAACCCTCTTGAAGTTACAGACTGTTTTACCGTATTTGTTAACAATTTGATCCTACCAGAACTCTTCCACACTTACATCCATAATAAAAATGAAACTGGTTTGTACATTTCATACTTTCTGTAGTAGCCTTTTGATACACTGGTTCTCGGTGGGGATGGTCGTTCACATGTAATTTAATCTCCCCGTCCTTATAATCGAGCAGGAGATTTTGAAAGTAAATGATCAGTGAATGGAAGTGCTTCCCATATCTACCGATTACCTTTAAAATTTTTAAAACTACTTTTTTATACTTTTCTCCCTTTCTGAATTCTGCCCATGCTGTTTATAACACTATGAACATGATGATGATGATGTGAAGGAAGAGAAGGTATAGAGTGGAGGAGCAGAAGGAGGAGAAGAAAGCAGAAGACGAGGAGGAGGACGATGATGGTGAAACTGATGAATGAATTCATGCCTATTTTGGTGACTTCACTTTATCTGTTTCTGGATACTAACCCCTTCACCATTCAAAGTAAAGAAAATAACATACAGAAGGTGATGGATGAAGATGAGGCTGAGGTTACTTCTAAAAAAATATAAAATTCCCACCTATTCCTATATATCACTGCACCATGGTTCATTATACGTAACAACACGTAGACTGGCTGCCAGGGATTTACACTTATCTCCTTTATTCCGACAAAGTATTTTAAATTTTATCCTTGCTCTTTTCACACTAATTAATATAACGTAGAATAAACATTTCTACCTATAGGGGTTCGATACAGACTGAATCAACCCCTTCACCGCTAGAGTTGAACAAAATCGTTGAACAAAATCGTCTCCTTGTAGCGGGAATGAGCTAAGAAATCTTATTGGACTCAAGAAAAAAAAGAGCCAGTGCAATTAAATTTCCTTATACTTCCAGTCCTCCCCATGATCTTTTTCATGTAATCAATCAGTCAACCAATTACTCAGTCAGCTCCCAGTCCTCCCTGCACCATCCCCTTCCATCTGCATCCACGGCATTGAGACGTGGGTGGGGGAGCGGTGGAATATGCTTAAAAGGATGGAAGACAGGATTTCCTCAACTCCCTTCCTCCTCGGTCCCTCTGAGGCGTGGAGGTGTTGTGGGCATGTGAAAAATGACCTCCACCTCGGCACCACGGACGCCTCCCTGTCATGAACATTTTTCTCTGGACTCGCTCGTATCTTACCAATGCCTGCAACCCAACGTCCTTTAGAAAAAAGAAAAAAAAGTAGGGAGGGAAGGAAGCGAAAAAAAAAAAAAGTCTCTCTCTCTCTCTCTCTCTCTCTCTCCGGTGAAAATCGTCAGCAATGAAATTCGGTTTTCCCCTCACCGGAAGTCAAAGTTTTAATACCCTCCACGGAATGTTCCAAAAAAAAAGAAAAGAAAAAAAAGAAAGAGATTGAGTTAGGATGGTATGGGGGGAGGGAAGAGTTTGGGTAGGCCGCGTAGAAAGCAAGCTCCCCGGTTTGGACGTTTCCACCCCGTTACATCGAGGCTTTGCCATTCTGACCGGCAAGATAGTCGGTTAAAAGAAAATTGATGGAGACTGGCAGTGTGAGCCACAGTCCAGGAGTCGTGGCGGCCAGGGAAGGACCCTAGGGGGTACATTTATGCGTTTTTTGTGTGGCGTTGGTCCTGGTGTAGTATTAAAAAAAGTAGTACCGGTAATAGTAATAATAGTGGTAGTGGTAGTAGTAGTAGTAGTAGTAGCAGCAGCAGCAGCAGCAGCAGCAGCAGCAGCATTAATAGTTGCATTGGTAGCAGTGGAAGTAGTAGTGGTAGCAGCAACCCCAGACTTATCTACATGTGCAGCTGGTAGACAATAAATCTAAGCTGCCAGTCTCCACCATTCTCTTTTTGGTGGAAGGAGAGGGGGGGGAGGGCGGGAAACTGAGAGATATGTGTATAACCGCCCAATGTAATCGGTGCTATCACATGAAGGCGTCCCTCTTCAGCCCCAGCTGTCACAGTAATGATGGCTCATTTTAAGAGTCGTAACGGTATCCTGAACTCCACGACTCACCGTCCTTCGAAGAAAACTTCGGGTGTATTGTAACAGAGCGGCGTTAGAATTTGCAGTATAAAACCACATCTACTGAACATATGCAGTATATAAAAAACACTGCTTCTACTCGTATATACAGGAGATACTGATTGTGCAGTACAGTGTGGTAAAATTAGAGTTACCTACAGCATTTTGTAGATTAGAAAACGAATGCAAACAGACTAGAAAGCAAGTATCCCAGGAACATATAAATAACAAAGCAAAAAATTATCTGCTAGTCATTTTCAGTTCCACAAAGTGACTGTATTTATCCCTCAAGGTCACTGTAACGAAATGAGTACGGGTGAAGTTGCCGTTTATGGTCCGTAAGTTAAAAACGTTTTGCCGCCACAGAACAAGAATCATTTCGTGAGAACAAAGTGGTTGTCACTTGAGCACAGCAGAAATGAAACCACAGACAGACCAACAACAACAGAGGGTTAGGAATGCCAAACTTATTCAACATGACTGCTGCGTCATTTTGGTATTTTGTCATAGTAGACCTCACAAGAGACTAAAAGTTATTCCCTAAACTGGTTAAAGGTTTAGGCCTAATGAAAATACATGTGTTCGTGAAGCTGAACACTGAAAAGTCCATCTGAGCAGTACTTTTGTGTGTGCATCAAATATCTTCCTACACAAACACGCGCATACGCAAAGTTATTTATTAACGCATTAAACGCAGGATGTTGGATTCCGTTGGCCCTTGCAATACGCTTCCGCCTCGCCTGGAGCGAAAGGTGGATTTCCGCCCTCTGATTCGACATAGATATCTACAGAAGCGTTCTCTTCTGGTCAGCTGGGCGTGTGAGTGATATTAGAGTCAGAAGGTAGTAGGATGGATCAAGGCATGTATTTATACTCTCTTATTCTTAGCTTGCTTATTTGATTGTTTGGAAATACATTTGTGTTCACCCATACGACCATCATATATTTTACAACTAAACCATGCTGGCAAAATACGAAAAACAAAACAACCAGTGATAATATTTTACTGCTGTGAAAACTGTTTGATCGTAAAAATTCACTTGAATCCTTTAGAGATATAACTCCCGGTCGCTTGTGCCACGCCTCTGCACCGGCTTCTGCCTTTGTCTGTGTGGGAGTATTTCATCTACGCCGGGATACTCATGCTACGGTTGTCTAGTTAACACATTCACTCCAATTATTTTCTTTTACTTCATAAATTTTTATTCTGTTTGAGGATATTTTCGAACTTGGAGTGATAAATAGCTATACTTAACCCTATCGCTCTTAGGAGCATTTATATTCTTTAAAAAATGTCTTATGGTAACATAAAGAATAAACTTCAAAAGACCAACACATTCGAGTGGTTAAACTTGCATGACACTCAAGGAAAAACTAGGTCAGTACAGAGTAGGTTTGCTACGTCCGAATAATTGTCTACCAGTGTCAGTGGAGAACTCATTCGTCATATATCGGAAGTGATGCCATGATAATTCTGCTTCAGTGACAGTGGAGAATTCTATCGATTTACAGTATATGGTAGTATTGTTGCGGCGAGGAAAGTCCGCTTCATGATCAGCAGAGACCCCAGTCAGTATAGAGCAACTTTTATACAACTGTGTAACTCTGCACAAGTTTCAGTGGAGAACTAGTTCAGTAGGAAGCAGTTTTATTAGGCTTTCATAATTCTGCATCAGTATCAGTAAAGATAGAATTTCAGAGTAGTTTTATTAGCTCACACCTACATTATTCTGCATTAGCGTCAGTGGAGAACTTGGTCAATACAAAAGAATTTGGTTCACCTAATTTGCGCATTATTTGTCAGACATATAATCCCAGAGCTAATCCTGTGTGGTTTGGCCCAAAACTCCTTCATGTCTCTCTGGCTTGTATTCGCGTCAGTTTAGGAGGCTCTCCAGTAAGATTTCCAAATCACTCTACTACTGCATATTCCACATTAAAATTCTCATGCATTCTATATTCTTAATATTAGAATGGCATCCAATACATGAAAGAGAATATTAAATGCAAAATAGGCAAATTATATTTCAAAGAACGAGGCGCTGTAAAGAGAATTCGTCCGTCTGTCCCGTTCCATCGCACTACCTCCCGTCTCTCACCCCGCCCTCCATAAAGTATCCCTTCTTTCTCCTTGTCTTGTGTTCTTTGTCTCATACTCCCAATCGACTCCGGGTCTGGACCTTTGTTTTTGTTTAACTTCTGCGTCCTCTTTCATCAGTGTTACGATACATTAGGCCTCGAGAAAAGGAGTGGCATATGACTACCAGTTTGGGAAAAACAGTCGTAGTAGTGCCGGTAGTAGAAGTAGTAGTAGTAGTAGTAGCAGCAGTAGTAATAGTAGTAGTAGCAGCAGCAGTAGTCTCCTTGCATCCCCAGGCTCATCTGGACGTTAATCCAGTAAACTGCAGGCTAAAATTGCTCTTCTGCAGTACACCATTCTCTTTTCTTCCGCAGTACACCGTTCTCTTTTCTTCCGCAGTACACCGTTCTCTTTTCTTCCGCAGTACACCGTTCTCTTTTCTTCCGCAGTACACCATTCTCTTTTCTGAGAACAGAGGAGCTGAGGGACGTTCGTATACCTGTAAAAGACCAGCGCCATCACCCGGTCATTTCAGTGCCATCACATGAAGGTATCCTCTTCAGCACCTAACAGTTGAGGTAAAACATGGAAACATTTACCGGCATCAGCTTAAATTATATCCGCTGAAAGAGCTGAAGTATTTTAGTAAGCTTTGGAGTGTAGTGCATTTATATTTATCATGAATAACTTGCAATGCCCAGGAGCTAACTAAGTGCGAATGTAAAGATCAAAAGGGATTTTCCTCGACGATCATTAATTGCTGAAACTCACTGCGACAGAGCACCAAGGACAGGAGATGCCAGCTACAGCCATTTGGCTCTCTGCATATTTCACATTTATTCGTCTGCACTCTCCTCTGTCGCAGTCAAAGGGAGAGGGAGAGTGGCGTGAGGGGACTGAGGGGGGGGGGCAGGGAGAGAGGACAGAGGGGGTGGTGTAAGAGTGCGGAAAGACAGGCTAGTGAAAGGGACCGGCATTTAAGAAAGAATGTATGAGAGAGGGAGAGAGAGAGAGAGAGAGAGAGAGAAACTTATATGAGTCAAGAGAGTTAGGGACCAGAGTAAAGAAAGTGAGACGAGGACAGACAGTAAAGAAGAGACGAAAGCAGAGAATAAAAGAAAGCAGACTAGGAAAGAAAGCAAACTGAGACTAGGACAATTAGAAATGAAAATCAGACAGGGATGGAGAGTAAAGAAAGTCAGGCGAAAAAAGTGTAAAAAAGAAAAGAAAAAAAAAGGTGAGGGAGGGAGGAGAATAAATAATAAAGACGATGGTGTAGAGTAAACATAGGCAGATGAAGGCGGATAGTAAAGAACTCTCAGGCCAGAGGAGGAAGTAAATATAGTCAGAAGAAAACGGGGAGTAAAGAAGAGTAGGTGAGAATAAACAGCAAAGATACCAGACCCGACGAGTGAAGAAAGGATAACAATTGCAAAAGATGCAAAGAGAGAGAAAAGGAAGAACACGGGAGAAAGTAGGGAGCCAAAGTCAGAGAGTAAAGAAAGCGAGACAAGGATGGAGAGTAAAGAAATTCTGACGAGGACGGGGAGAGACTGAGCAAGACAGGAGCGAGGAAAGAGAGGGGGACAGAGGGGCGCCGAGCCCGTGCTGACGCCGGCTGCACCAAGACGCCCAAAGACGAGCTGGTGGTATTATCTTTGTGCGCCTCAGTGTTTTACCGCCCATAAAGCACTGATGGCGAGGGTGCGTGTGACGGAGTGAGTGTGTGGGGGCGTGTGGGGGTGTTTGTTTGCGTGTTTTCGGGAATATGGGTGGGGCACAGAGTGTGAAGAAGTATTGGATGTGTGTAGCAAAGAATTTAAGGGAATTTTCGGTGTGCGCCGGAGTGTGGCAGCATGTGTGTGGCAGTGTAGGAGTATGGAAGGGAGCGTGACGGAGTGTGGCAGGGTTTGTGCATAAAAGTATGTGTGTGGTAGGGTGTATCAAGCAGTGTGATTGTGTGGCAGGGTGTATCAGAGAGTGTGGGAGTGTGGCAGGGTGTATTAGGCAGTGTGGAAGTGTGGTAGGGTGTATCAGGCATTATGGGTGTGTTTTAGGGTGCATAAGGCAGCGTATGTTTGTGGTAAGGTGTATCAGACAGTGTAGGTGGGGTGTATGTCAGGGTGTATCAGGCATTGTGGGTGTGTGGTAGGGTGTATCAAGCAGTGAGGATGTGTGGCAGGCAGTATGGATGTGTGGCAGAATGAGAGTGGCAGAGTGGGTGTGTGGTAGGATGTGACAGGCAGTGTGGTGTGTGGCAGAGTGTGCCAGGCAGTGTGAGTCTGTGGCAGGGTGTAGCAGGCATTGTGGGTGTGTGGCTGGGTTTGTCAGGCAGTATGGGTGTTTGTCATGGTGTGTCAGGTAGTGTGGGTGTAAGAAGAAGGGTGGTGTGTGACAGGGTGTTAGGGTCTGGACGTGTGCTTGGGTGTGCAAGTGACTGTGTTTGTCAGGACGCGTGAGAGAATATGACTGTCCTACATGACGTGAGTGTCAGTGTGGATGTTTGATGGAATGTCGCATATCTGTGAGAGAGTGTCACATATCTAGCAGAGCATGAGGTAATGTGGGTATGTACCAGGGTTTGTGAGATTTTGTAGGTATGCGACAGAGCTTGCCTTACGATGTGTCATGTGTGTAGCATAGTACGTGAGGAAATATGATGTAACACAAGGTACAAGAATGTGGTGTGTGACTGTTGAATGGAACGTGTATCAGGATATTAAATGGTGGTGGTGGTGGTGGTGGTGATGGTGGTGGTGTGTGTTTGTGTGTGTGTGTGTGTGTGTGTGTGTGTGTGTGTGTGTGTGTGTGTGTGTGTGTGTGTGTGTGTGTGTGTGTGTGTGTCTCCTTAGGACACAGTGCCATTGTTTGTGAGCGGCAGCTGGAGGAAAGCATGGGACGCACACACCATTAAAGGTGGGGATGGGGCTTGGGGAGGATTGACGTCTCTTGATTTATAAGCGATGGAAAGTACTATTGCGAACTGACTTTTTGGTTGAATGCTTGCATGTGTAAGTAATCTCTCTCTCTCTCTCTCTCTCTCTCTCTCTCTTTCCGACTGCCACGTGCAGCAGGAATCTTAATAATTGAAAGAGACAAAAAGTGGAGATTCAGATAATTAATAAAGTTTTAACCAATTAGATGGACAAGTGAAGTGGTTGAGCAAAAGTTATGTATTATTTGACGGATTAAACTACTTCAGCGCAGCCGAATGTGCTTAAAGGAGACTTGTTCAAATATAGAATAGACAGAGAAAACTAGAAAACGGTGTGTATTACTAATTAATAAGACTTCAGACCGATAAGAAGAAGGAAAGCGTGTTACCTGCCCATACGTGAGTGAACTTATCATGTGAAGTAAATTGAAAATGTTCAATGAGAGTGTTAATACAAATTTTACCTTTTAATTCAAGGATTTCGTTCCTAAATTGCTTATAACCAACTGGCGTTAGTTGAAATAAAATAAGAGCGACGTCACGTGATTCAGTACATAAAGTTCACTTAACTAAACTTGTTCAGTCTTACAGCGCCTTACCTAAGGTTGATAATGTCGCCGGTGTTGGCCAGAATAAACTAGGAATGACTTTGTTGGATTAATAGATCTTATGTACTGATTACTCTGTCAGAGTACGATATGTAGTTTAGGATGCAAGAATCATAGGTAGCATAGTTAACCACCAATAAAGATAGATAGATAGACTGATTCAGAAATGGATGAACAGACAGACGTACGCGCGTGTGTGTGTGTGTGTGTGTGTGTGTGTGTGTGTGTGTGTGTGTGTGTGTGTGTGTGTGCCTATGCTGGGAAGAAGGAACCAAAGGCCACGAGCCCTCAATACTGTTCCTTCCAAGAGAAAGACAAAATACAAGAGAGAGACAAATTCTAGATATGATTATTTCGAGATGCCTGGACGCACTGCGTTTGAAAGACTGGAGATCATAGCCAGTAGGAAATACAGACAGTGTGTGTGTACTTATCTATCTATCTATCTATCTATCTATATACTGTATATATAGATAGGTATTAGGTGGGGGGGGTCTCCATCCACTCATTTGATGCTGTGCTGCTCTCAGGTGTCTGCCCTTTCCTTCTTTCCATCCTTCTATTCTTCCATCCTCTTCTGTCTTTCCTTCATTCTTTCCTTGTTCTTCTGCCTACGGGTGACTTTACACTCCCTCTTCTTTCTTTCCTTCATTTCTTCCTCTTCCTTCTGCCTGTGGGTGACGAGAGACAAGCCAAATGGTTTCCTGTACACCAGGAAACCATTTACTACGCTGGGTGGTAATCATACAACCAAATTATGGCGCCTGGTGGCTTAGTGGGTAATAAAGGCGTTCCAATCGGATTGAGCCGGTGAAGGTTTATATGCAAGGGGTTGTTGGGGTTTATTGCTCACGTAATGTCATTCAGGGATGAGTGAGGCTGGTCACTCTCATCTTAAATGTCAGGACCAATTTGCCTAGCCCCGGGCTCCTACCCTCCTAATGGGGCAAAGGAGGATGGATATCTATCTGTCTGTCTATCTTTCTATGTATCTATCTATCTCTATCTATCTATCTATCTATCTATCCATCTATCTGTCTATCTACCTATGTATGTTCGTGTGTGTGTGCGTGTGTGTGTGTGTGTGTGTGTGTCACATGGAGGAAATACATGAATTTCAACCCTAAGGTCCATATGGCACCAACGTTTTTCTGCCCCCCATCACAGGGCATAAATTTCGCTGTCCACTGAAGTAAAAAAAACGTTTGAGATAAATCTGATCTTTTTGCTTCAGCGACTAACACTATCTACCCTTTTATCACAAGTTATATAAAATATCTAATACTCTGAATTAGGCCTGTATTAGACGCACGCCAACAGAGAGAAGGAGCTGGATTTTGTAGTGATTATTTAACATCAAACTTCGGAATTCTATTTTGCAGAACCATTGTTGAACAGCATTTACTGATGCTGATAAAAAAAAAAAAACATTATACGTAACTGAATCAGGAACAATGATGAGAGCAGTTCAGAGACATATTAACTAAATTTGTGTAGTTGATAATAGGCATTTATGTACTGCAGATGTACAGTTCGATAAGGACTCAAAAAATGTCAACAAACACATTACACAAGGAGATAGAGCAATGAATTTCGAAGACCTCGTACTGGATGTAAAAACGTAACATCCAATAGGTTTGGGTGGAGGAAGACTGGAGAGGCCTAAACACTGAATAGTACGCTGACTCAGGGTTGCTGGTGATGGGAAGTGGCCCTATACATTAATTCCAGTCAGAGCAACGTAGGAAGTGGCTACTGTATGTTGCCGGAAGCACTGCATAAATTTTCCACAATAGACGAAAATAAAGATTCGATAATTAGTTGCATAGGTGTAGCCTCTAGAAGAGGTTACATGGTTCAAAACAGAAACTAGCAAATGGAAATTAAATATCAGTTAAAAGAGACCGACTTATGACGATAATAAAGACCCTCAATTTACTGCATCAACTTTTGCTGAAAGGACACTTAGGGAATATTAATTGTTTTGAACTAATTTGCCTGTGAGTGTGTAAGTGTGGGCTAGTGTCTGGGTGTGGGATGATGACATGTGTGTGAGGATAATCGTCTATGTGTAGGTGGTATGTACTCATGTGAGAGCGATCAGTATGTTGTGATGATGATAATCGTCTGAGTGGGAGATAGATATGTATGTTGAAATGGTCGTCAGAATATGAGCTACTTATAGGGATCTCTGTGAGTACCCCTGAGGCGACTCCATATGGTTAAGGTACACAACACACTTCACGAAAATAATAATAACAACAACAAATACAACAGCAAAACCGACTTCTTCCAAAACCACTACGGTTCTATTCACGCAAATCTACATTTGAACATGTGCATCTGTTGGCGCCATATCATTATGAATCAGATGACTCACAAGTATCTGAATCTGAAGGTCACACTCCATCCCCTTATCCCCTATGCGGTCCCCTAAAGAGTCGATTCATGAAGAAAACATTACAGGAACAGAGGTTGAAAAACTGAAACGCATTTTCTGCAGACAAAAAGGCTTGCATCGCAAGAAACTTCAAAATGACAAGGTTATGATAAATACTTTGCTGTGGTCAGTCCAGGCTGGGTGAATTACAGCAAGAAGTATGTTATATTTTGCAGTTCATTCTCTCGTGTGTGTTGGTACTAACAGAAAGCAAGCCAGTCGAGGGATCGGGTGACACGTTGTGCTGAGGAGCTTACACAGCGTTGAGATGTTCCTACTTTTAGTGTCGAATAGTGTTCTCATGATATCACAGTGTTTTGTAACACGTCATAGATATTTTGCTAGTTTTGTAGTTATCATTAATTTTGTTTACATAATAACATCTATTATACTTTATTCTTGCTGCTACTGGCTGATTTTTGTTAAGGAGTTCTGCAGTTGCCAGTGGTCAGTCTCTACCAAACGTTTCATGGCAGGTGGAGGCCTCACATCCTTGCAGCGTGAGGAGGCTTCCCTTAGATGAATGACATAAAGACGTTATCATATTATAGGAGTTACATGGTTAGGCCAGCTCAAGTGTCTACATTAAGTTCTAGCTTATGCCTAACAGTTTCGTTCCGCTAACAGTAAAGGTTATATGCTTAAGCAACAGCAAATTGGCGTGCAAACCCCAAAGTTTTGACAGTCATTAATTTTATGGAACGCCTGTTATTATTACATATGGTTAGCTTGTAACCCATACGACAGAGTGCAGTCAGCAACCATATAGGAAGGCCAACCATGTCCTATCTTCATCGCTTAGTTGAAAATCATCGCAAAAAAATGAGAGTATGCATTCTACCTAGAGATCTAAGGTCTAAGTATATAGTCTTTAAGTCTCGTGAGAGTGTTAATACTAGCCTATTCCCATTAGCCATTTCGTGGTAACAGCAACTATAGTACTATATTCTTTTCCACCTAATTCCAGATAATTTCATTCAGCAATAAGAGTAATAAGAAACTCAAAGATTTAATCATCTCACTATGTTTTGTTTTTTTACTATATTCCTACAAGATTATTTTGTTCGATTACGAAGATGTTTGGTACAGTGCATTTGTTCAAACATGACAAAGATCCCTAACCCTTTTCAAATTAACTAGTGGCCCAGTAGGCTACTGCTGTACTTTGCAAAGAAATGTTTGGTTGTTAGGTTAAATTAGGTTAGTACAGTTAGATTAGTTACGTCATGTTGACTGTTAGATTAGTTCTGGTTAGTTTAGTTCAGACAAGAGGAGAAAATCCTGTCAATGGAACTGGCAATACTTAACCTTATTGTGCTTAAGCAGCACTTAACAAAGGACTGTGGGGCAAAATGATATAGGCAATTTAAATCATTTAAGTGAAATGCAGAGAGGGGTCAAACTGTTAAATAGTAGATAACATGGAACTTGTACTTGTCATTTACTTACCAGCTACAGGAAACAACCTATTTTTACCAAGTGTTACTGGAGCACTTCCTGGGATATGTGACAGTTTACTAATACTTATAAACGCATTGTTATTTGCTGATTATGTTACGTACATGGATTGCTTTGTTAATAAAAACTGTCACATGGATTTGCCGGTCTGATTTATTTTAGCTCTAGAGTAGCATCCAGTAATGATCCTGTTACTTTCAGTTTGTGCTGTCACTGTTTAATGTATTGTACGAAGTTTTTAAAGTATTCGCTGGGGAGTGGTAATCATTTACATATTTACGACTGAGCTAACGTAGATCACTCAGGTAAATACGAAAACCTGTTAGTATAAGCTATTTATTGCTGTTATCTAAATTACGTGCGAATGAATTGTCTGTTGCTGAGCGAGCAGGGTGTGTGGCTCTTTTACAGAGTAAACCACTGCTCATGGATTTACTGCATTATGAAGTTTCAGCACACCGTAATATAATACTCATTGTGATAATCAGAGCCCGGGAGAGACATATTAGTGCTCTGATGCTGAGGAAAGGTATGGGCCTCTGACCACACTGGCATGGTATACCCCTTCACCCTCAGATTTATCTATCTGTGTATCTCTCTCTCTCTCTCTCTCTTTTATATATATATATATATATATATATATATATATATATATATATATATATATACAGATAGATAGATAGATAGATATAGATAGATAGATATAGATAGATAGATAGAATTATATCTATCTATCTATCTTTCTATCTATCTATCTATCTATCTATCTATCTATCTATCTATCTATATATATATATATATATATATATATATATATACACACACACACACACGAGGTCTGTTCAGAAAGTATCCGACCATAGTTAACCTGTTATGCTAGAACACTAATCCTCCCTCAAAATAGACCCTTTCTGACTTCACACACTTAGCCCAGCGTTCTTTCCACTGCCTGAAACATTTTTCAAAGTCAATTTTCGATATCTCCTGCAGGTGCTTTGTTGCATTCATCATGATCTCTTCTCTCGGATGAACGTTGCTCAAGACATGTTGGAGTGTTCAGATCGCGATCCAGACTATCTGAAGACTGTTATCACTGGAGATGAGACTACTGTGTACAGGTACAACCCAGTAACCAAAGCACAGACGCCACAGTGGAAGCATGCAGGTCGCCACAGAAAAAAAAAAAGAAAAAAAAAAAAAAAAGCAAGGTGAAATGCACTCGCGTTGACTTTTTTTTTTTTTTTTTTTTCCGACTACCGTGGTGTTTTGCATCACGAATACACACCAGAAGGTCAGACTGTAAAAAATCATTACTACCTCGACACTGTCCGCCGTCTTCGTGACGCAGTTCAGCAAAGGAGACCAAACCATTGGAAAGCGGCAAGTTGGAAGCTGTACAGTGACAACACCCCTATCTATTCTTCTCAACTGATTCAAGAAGTTTTGGCCAGACACAACATCCCGTAGGTCGGACAGGCTCCATACTCAAGACACGTGGCTCCGTGCGACTTTAGGTTACTCGCCAGGCTCAGAACTCCGCTAAAGGGTTCCCGATTTGAAACGAGAGAAGAGATCATGACGAATGCGACGAAGCACCTGCAGGAGGTACGGAAAATCAACTTTGAAAAATGTTTCAGGCAGTAGAAAGAACACTGGACAACGTGTGTCAAGTAAGAAGGGGCCAACTTTGATGGGGATTTGTTTCCTAGCTCAATAGGTAAGCTATAAATTAGTTTAGAGGCTAAGGTCGGATACGGTCTGAATATATATATATATATATATATATATATATATATATATATATATAATCGTGTATGTGAAGTAAAATCATGAATCATAACTTGATATACAGTAATATATTCCTTGTGTAAGAGAAAAAAAAATATCGCCCACATTAACCAAGGCGGAGTGATGTTTTTGCCCGCGTCTGTGTGTGTGTGTGTGTGTGTGTGTGTGTGTGTGTGTGTGTGTGTGTGTGTGTGTGTGTGTGTGTCTGTGTGTGTGTGTCTGTGTTACCATTATATCTCTTGAAAGACTTGAGCTAACAACATGAAACCTTCAGGGTGTCAAGATATGCCCAATTTCTTGGACGAGTTCGAAAATGGGCACTCAGGGTCAAGGTCAAGGTCACGAAAATGGCTGCCAAAAGTCAAAAAGTTTTTATTACCCACCTTTATCACCATTATACTTCATGAATGGCTTAAGCTATCGGCATGGAACCTTAAGGCTATCAAGATATGGCCAAAATCTTGGACGGGTTCGAGAATGGGCACTCGGAGTCAAGGTCAAGGTCACCAAAAAGGTTGCCAAAGGTCAACTAATTTTTATCGTCCGCCTTTAGCACCATTATATCTCATGAACGGATTGAGCTATGAACATGAAACTTTCAGGGCATCAAGATATGGCCAAAATCTTTCGGCCCTCCAGCGCCTCCCGGGGGGGCTGGCCTCTCCCTCGTTAACCCCGGGGTGGCTCCGCTGCTGTATTTCCCCGGCCGCACTTGTGACTTGGCCAACAGCATAGTCTGGCTTGTGATTAGGATTCCAGTTTATTAGATCAAGTTTAGTGAACATTGTGTACTGCATATTAGTGGCCAATGACTGGCTGTCGCCAGATGTTTTGGAACCATCAACACCTCCTCCTGGGTACTGGCAACAAAAAGAATAAACAGAGACACAATGAATTCCTACCAACCATTGGAAAGTTAATCACTTTACAGCAGTGGCGTATCCAGGATTTTTGCCAGGGGGGGCAAACACTTGGAATATTTCCCCAAAATATCCGTCACCACAGATTTTCCTAGATTTGATGCTTTATGTCATCAGAAATAAATTTACATCATTACTGTCGCATTTATTCCAATGTCCTAAGCAAAAACTCCGTTTCCCCCACATATTCACAGCTTTCTTGGAGTAACTTTAATAGCTAATAATCCTTTCAGAGGAGAGGTATGTAAACACAATCAGTACATAATGTTACCAGAGGTCTCCTCTTTCATTAGAGAGCAAAAGGAAACACCAGCAATAAATTAGAAGGCACTGAAGTTTCCACAGCAAAGACATCTCCTTGTCACTGGTATCCTTGGTCATCATGGTCACTCTCGTAGATAGTATTATTATCGATATATGCTTGCAAACTTCCGTCCGTTCTACCTCAAAACAATTTTTTTTTTTTCCCTCGGTACCACAAATTTCTTGTGCACTTTTAGTACTGAAAAAAGCACTGTCACACTATACTCTTAGCGTATCATTTTTACCTGCTGTCTTTATCTCTCTGTACATATAAGGAAGTACAACTATTCTGCGTAATAACCTACGACATTATGATGAAATATACCACGCATCGGCACAGCACCTGCAGTACGAGAGGCAAAGACAAATTCTGTTTTCCACTACTTATTCTTTTAGTTTGATTCTCATTGGCTCAAGCATCAGCGGTGAAGCATACGTCAAGACTGACCTAAGTAATTACATCTGGTGGGCTTAACCTCTCTTAATTCTTGACTCCCGTCTTAATCCTTGACTCAGTGACCATTCGACCTGCTCCGCTCAGCAGGGAATGATTCTCACATCACCTGTACTCTACTGCACTGTATAGAAAGGATTATTCCAGTAAGGAAAAAAGAAAAACTGCGTAAAGCTATTCATCCTGAAAATTCTCATCTAGAAAAGTGGTGGGGACAAGAAATACTCTGTCCCCCAAGCTCCAAAAAGTGGGGGGGACACGTCCCCCTGTCCCCCATTCAAACGAGGCACCTGGCACACATATTTATATCTGCTTACCTTCTAAAATGTAGTCTGAGATGATCAAAATGGCTTCATGCAGTCTTCAAAAATTCTGCTTGTTTCGGTTGTTTGTAACAATAATTGTGCAGTGTTTGTTTGCAACTGGCTACAGGGTGAGAGGATATGGCTGCAGGGTGAGAGGATGTCGCTTAAAGGACAGGAAGGCCATTTTTACACCTCATCAGGATTCAAGTGCAAAACATGGTGATAGGGGAAATTGTTAAGTTATAAATGGTCATTTTTACTCAATGGTTTTATAATATTTAGTCTAGTTTTCAGTTTCAAAGGAAATTATTGTTCCCACATAAATATTTTTGGAAACAGATAATGTTGTTTAATATACTAGTGGTAAAATTAAGAACACTGTATTGTCACACAAGAACTATGCCAAAAATCCCTTTCAGCATTTCCGCAAGTTTCCCCGGGGGGAGGGGGCAAATTGCCCCCCCTGCCCCCCCAGTGGCTACGTGTATGCTTTACAGGCGATTTGTTTTGTCTGTACTATATATAGACTTGGAGGAAATATTAAAAACAACAATTTCAAGATAAACTTGGCAATGTTCAACACTATCCACATCAACCCTTACGAAATGACCGTGAACTTAGCCGAGGCTGAATTCGTTTTTTTTTTTTTTTTTTTTTTAGTTTATCGACGTTTCACTCTCACTGCAATAGTATACCAGTTATTTACATCCGAATGCATAACAGTGGCTAAAATAAGTATTTGATCCGTACTTTTCAGTGTAACACAGTACCATACTCATAGTACCTTATCACTGTTACCTTATTATTACCCATTAAACTTACCCCACTGACGTTACATTGAGCTGTATCAAACACGGTGTGTATAACTAAACCTCTCATATTCCTTAGAGACGTAACGCTGACTTTCGAGCATGAATCAGTTAGCCAACAGTTTAATCATTGACAGCTTTAACAGCTTTCAATTTATCCTTGCCGATTTGAGACGCCATTGTTCAACTTAGGAAAAATTCTCCGATGTGGAGGAGTTACAGAGCCTTCATTAACCCCTTCAAAATGAGGGGCCTTTGTTAAGCTCAGCAGAATTGTTTGGAAGCAGCAAGAATACAAGGTTTCAAGTTTCTGAAAAAACGAGGATTTGCTCTTTTTGTAAGCCTGTGCTCTTGAACTATGTGTAACCTTCTCCAGTGACACACACACACACACACACACACACACACACACACACACACACACACACACACACACACACACACACACACACACACACACACACACACACACACACACACACACACACACACGTTTATTTACAATCTGAATGTGTGTGAGTAGTTGTCTGAACGTGGGTTTGTGAGTGAACTTATTGTACGAGAGGTTGAGTATCAGTGTGGGAGGGAACGTGTGTCAGTGAACCTAACTGAATGTTTGAGAGCTTGACGTGAAAGTGGTTATCTCAGTGTGAGTGTGAAAGTGCACTGAGTGTGAGTATGAGATTGAAGCAAGTGTACAGGACGAGTAGTTGTCAGAGTGAGATTGAACTAAATATGAGACTGGATACTGGAGTCTGAGCCTAAGAATGAATTTAGTGTGCAAGTGGTTGTCTGAGTGTAAGTATGAGAGAAAATATAGTGTGCAAGTGGTTGTTCGAGAATGAGACTGAAGAGAGAGTGGGATGATAGTTTAAGTGTAAGAGGAATTGTATGCTTAGGAGAGTGATTACCGGAGTGCTGGAAAGATGGTTTGATTATTAGTGATCGCTGAAGTGTCAGAGTTACAGCATGTGTGTGAGAATGATGGTTTGAGGATGGGGGTGGTTGTTGGAGTGCGAGATTGATTATGTGAATATGAGACCGACTGTTAGAGTGTCGAACTTCAGTGTAAGAGTGGTGGTTTGAATATAAAAATGATAGCTTGAGCAGGGTGTTCAGTGTGATAAGGGTGATATGAGTGTGGAACTGATGGCTTGAGTGTGGAATGAGTATCTTAAACTGAGTATGTTTATATGTGGAAGTGGTAGTTTGAATATGAGAGCATTTATGTGAGTGTGAGTGTGAACCAAGCCTGAGATTGATCGACTGAATGCGAGGAGAGACCGCTGTCATGTCAAGAGATCGATTGAATGTGACACTGAAAACAGAGTGAAGTGATTGTCAGGATGTGGGAGGAATAACTAAATCAGTGTGAAACTAATCTGGGTGAGAGTAATCTGAGAATGAGGGTGTTTTGAGTATATACGTGACCATCTGAGTGAAAGAGTGATGTATGAGTTAGGTGAATGAATATGAGAGGGAGGTCTGAACTTCAGCTATCGTTTGAGTGTGGGCGTTGTTTATACAGGATGTCACAAGTTTTTTTTTTTTTTTTGGTGTGTGTGTGTGTGTGTGTGTGTGTGTGTGTGTGTGTGTGTGTGAGAGAGAGAGAGAGAGAGAGAGAGAATAGTCTGAGTGCGTGCGTCCAATCGTCTGAGTGTGGGAATGAGTGCCGTGCGGGCGATAACTTTGAGCTAGCAATCAGTCAGAGCAATTTAATTTCCATTATAATGAAGATTGACGTCGCACGCTTTAATTCCACGCTCATTCCGAGGGCATTTGCATACTCTATGGCAAAAACTTTCATCCCTTCGAATTCTGGAAAAAAAGGCATGAGATTTTTAATTAATGCAATAAAGTTATAATGCGCGACGTGTCTCATTGTGGACGAGTTTTTCTGAATAAGTTACCACGTTCGGTAGTTTTTTTCTCGCCCATTTAAAGAGGTATTGGCAACGGTGTGAGACTGTGTCTGAAATGGCTTGCACAGTTGTTCAATCGATGTTTTATTTTCACCTTTATTTTTGTTTCAGATTTCCCCTTTACTATATATACTCTTATTTTTTGACATTTTGTTTATTCGTATTCAGTCACCTTGTCATAGCTCTTCTTTTATTCACTAGGCACTTTCCTTCACCTACCGATTTACTTTCATTAATATATGTATTCACTAACACACAACCTTATTGATATTCACTTATTTTCCCATTCATTCGCTACCCTCTACTCTCTCTCTCTCTCTGTCTCTCTCTCGTCAACATAACACTAACCCTGTCGCCCACCCACTCACATTCAGCGCTCTCCCACTCACTCTCATTCATCCACGCATAAACTCTTTCTCACCCACTCACTCACTCGCCCACTCACTCACACACCCACCGACTCTTTCATGTACTAATCCATCCACTCATTCAATCTGTCATTCATTCACCTGCCCAGTAAGACATTCACTCATTCAATCACTCACTCACTCACTCCCTGTGTCACTCATTCACTTACCCAGCTACCCAGCCACCCAGTTACCGACTCACTCACCTACTCATCCACCCAAAAACTAACCCACACACGCATTCACCAACTTACCCATTCACTTCTTCACGCAGTCAATCACTCAGTCATACACCCTCTTGCTCTCTCAGTCACTTGTATATCCACTCACATATACTGTCACTCACTCACACACTCACCTTTACCCAGTTACCCAACAATTCTTTCACTCACTCACACTCACTGTCATTCATTTCCACAATTAACTTTTCGCTCACTCACTCACTCACGCATTCATTCATTCACTCTTCCACTCGCTCACTCGTTCAATAACCTTCACCCAATCACCCAACGTTTCTATCACTCACTCACATTTTCGTTCATCTTCACAATTATTCTTTCACTCACTCACTTGCCCACTCACTCATTCACTCACCCACCCACTCACTTGCCCACTCACTCATTCACTCACCCACCCACTCACTTGCCCACTCACTCATTCACTCACCCACTCACTCACTCGCCCACTCACTCATTCACTCACCCACCCACTCACTCGCCCACTCACTCGCTCACTTTCTCTTTCACTCTCTCACCCACCCCCGCGGCCCGCAAGAGCACAATGAAGGCAGGAGCAGAGGAGGGCTTTCTGAGAGGACCCCTGGACCCAGCTGCCCTTTACAATGAAATAATGTGGGCGACGGTGCAGGAGGTGAGAGAGAGAGAGAGAGAGAGAGAGAGAGAGAGAGAGAGAAAGAGAGGAGAGAGAGAGAGGAGGGGGAGAGGGAGAGGGAGAGAGGGAAGTTTGGAGAAAATATGAAGAAGGTAAAGACAAAGAGGGAAGGGGAAAGAAAGTAGAGAAGAGGAAAAGAGAGATTGAGAAGAAATAGTGGAGAGAGAGAGAGAGAGAGAGAGAGAGAGAGAGAGAGAGAGAGAGAGCAGGTGACGACGATAAATTTTTAAAACGACAGAAGACCAAGAAAAGAGAGAAGGACAGCGTGAAGGAAGAAAAATATTGGTGGAGAGAATGTGAGAGGATAAAGAACACAAATAAAAGTGAAGTGGAAAGGAAAAAGGAAGCGAGGAGAAAAAGGGAGCTGGTGGGGGAGAGAGAGAAACAGAAGAGAAGAAAGAGAAAAGAGATTAAGTAAATAGTGAGTGAGGAAGGAAAAAAGGAAGGGCAGCAGGAAAGAATAGAAGGTGTTAGTGAAGAGTGACGAGAGAGAGAGAGAGAGAGAGAGAGAGAGAGAGAGAGAGAGAGAGAGAGAGAGAAGGTGGAAAGAGGACATGAACAAAGAAAAAAAAAGAAAATAAAAGGCGGCGGAAGGCGAAAACAAGGTAAAACTGCTTAAAAAAAAAAAACGAATGTTAGAGAAACTGATGAAAACAATAGCAATTAAGAAACAATGGATGAAGAAGGGGTAAACAATTAACGAAATGCTGACTAGAGGGGATTTTGAACGTAAAAGGAAGGCATGGATAAAGACTAAACAATTAATTGGATTGAA
Organism: Coenobita brevimanus; assembly: GCF_032717465.1. Classification (NCBI taxonomy): domain Eukaryota; kingdom Metazoa; phylum Arthropoda; class Malacostraca; order Decapoda; family Coenobitidae; genus Coenobita; species Coenobita brevimanus. Next base: position 41,767,007 of record NC_137053.1, on the reverse strand, counting down.
AAAGGTGATATGAAAGAAAAAAAATGAATAAGAGAGAAAGGCGAAGGAGCAAAAAGAAACAGGAGTATAACAAGGGTGAGCTGTAAAGGTGAAATACGCAACTGATTCAATTGGTCAGGCCGGAAAATGGAGAGGGATTGTGGGAGAGACGAGGCAGGTGGATCGAGGGAAAGTCACGAAAGGGAAGGAGAGGGAGGGTGAAGGGAAACTCAAGAAATGGAGTAGAGGGAGAGTCACGAAAGGATGAGAATGGTGGAGGGAGGAACAGTCACGCAAGGGAAGGAATGTCACGGAAGAAAGAGGGTGGTGGAGAGAGGAAAAGTCGCGGAAAGGAGGGAAACGGAGGATGGAAGGTAAGGTATGAAGTAGGTCAATAGTGGATGGAGGGGAACTCAGGAAAGGGAGCGAGAGCAACGGAATGAGGGAGCTGTGGTTGGAAAAATGAGAGGAATGAGTGGAAGAGGAAGAACACATCCTTACCTCCTTCAACTCGAGTACCGTACGTCTCTTCCATTTTATTTATGCTAACTCCCGACGATATTATTTAGCTATGGAAAGATCTCTTCTGCTTAAGTGGTCAATAAAAACTAAAGCCAACCCCTCCAGTTCATAGTCTTTCGAACAGAGCAAAATCGAGTCGACAGAGCAAGATCAAAAATTAGACATTACCTTAGTGAAGTGTGAAACAAACTTCATATCGATGCCAGTGTTTCTCTTCTGTTTTATATTGACAAATTTCTAACCATTTCAGCTTTTCAAGGACGTTTTGTTGTGAACGGATTAGAAAAAGCCTACGGAAATCTTTCCACTAACCTGTTGACTTTTGTGTACATTTTCTCCTCCCTAGATTTATTTTCAATCATAGAACAAACCTTTCGTAGTGATGGGAATAAAACCAAATCGTAGGGTAGGTGTAATGAACAATGAGAAGGGGGACGAAAACAGCCTTAATCTCTGCTCCTCTCGCACTGAAGGAGTTATGAAGTCTGTACTTACCTCCTCTAACTCGAAAAGTTTTTCCTAAGCAAAATAACAACGCTTGGAGGTGTCGGAACTAGTTACAATATACGTCTTCGGACTCAATGGGTTTTAAGAGGGTCGCAAGAGGGAAGGCAAGAGGAATGGCGTTTGGTGAGGGAACCAGTGAGAGGAAGGGCCCAGCCGCAAAGAAGATTCTCAGGGGAGAAGGTGCGGCGGAGAGGTAGGGCAAAAGAAAAGAACGGGAATAATACAACTTCAAGGGAAGTCCACAGTAGCGAGCACAAAAGGAAATGGTGTGTGGGAGGATGAAATGAAAAGAAAGGAAGCGAAGTGAAACAGCCTCAAATGAACCGTCACAGGAAAGGAGGTGGGTAAGGGAATGGAAAGGCGGGGACTAAAACCACTCATGAAAGAGAGTCAAGTGAGCAAAAGCAGGGGGGAGGTGGGTGGAAGGGATATGGGAGGAGGAAGATGCAGCTTAACGGGAAGGAAATAGCAGAACGGGAAGGGAAAAGAAGGGAAACGAAGACACAGAAGCAGGGAAAGGAGGAAATGACAAGTAGAATGGAAAGAGAGGGAGAAGAAAGTCATAAAGGAAAGGCAAGATAAACAGGCTGAGTAGTTTAGCAAAAAAGAGAAGACTGAAAAGAATGTAACCTCATCGACAAATGACAGAGTCGCAGAAGGGAAGCAGGAGGGAACAGTGAGTGAAAAGAGGAAGGGAAGAGTCAGGACCAAGGAACAAAGACAGGACGACTAAATGACGAAAAGGAAGATGAGGTGAAAGGAACAAGAGAAAAATAGTCCTAAGTGAAAGTGGAAAAATAAAGAAAAACTGCAGAACGGGAGTGGAAGGGTGAAGGGAATTTTAAAGATTAGAAAGGAAAAGATGAGGTTAATGAGAGGGGAAGAAGTAGCCACAAGGGAAATGGGAGAACTTCAAAGACGACAGACAAGAGGGAACAGTGAGGTGAAGAGGAGAGCCTAGGGAGGTAAAGCAGTGTGAATAGTTGATGAAAAAGGAAGCGGTGGTGAATAGGAGACGAAGAAGAAGTTAACCCCAAGGAAAAGCTGGAAATTCAGAGAGGAAAGGCAGGAGGGAATAGTGAGTGAATGAGGGAGGGGAGAAGAGGAACAGCTGTGAACAATGCCCTCCTGCCGAGAGCCCGTGCGAGGGAGAAACCGGTCGGAAGTCGAGAATGAATGGTGGTAACGAGCATTCATTGGGAGACGGACCCCGCTGAATGAAAATCTGTGGTTGGTACCGTGAACGAAGGGGAAAAAAAGAAAGAAAGAAAAGTACAATTTGGTTCAAAGCTGAGATTTACAACTTAGGACGGATCTCTACAGTGATGGTTGAATCTAACG
>NC_137053.1:41722158-41757158 GCF_032717465.1 Coenobita brevimanus | reverse complement strand
ACACACACACACACACACCTTCAGCGTTCAATTTTTCCAGTAGTTTTCTGAGGTTAAACCTATAGTCGCTCTCACGTCAAGAGTAAAGATGAGAGACCAGGGTGAGCGGGAACCCACCACTTCATATTATTCATTCACTTATTTCTCTCAATTTTCATTTTAAACTATTTCGGGCGAAGGAAGGTGCAGAGTTTTGAAGAAGTGTGACAAAGATGGAGTAGAAGGGTGGAGAAAATGTAGGTTGTGTGGTAAAGTGTGTGTGTGCGTGCGTGCGTGTGTGTGTGTGTGTGTGTGTGTGTGTGTGTGTGTGTGTGTGTGTGTGTGTGTGTGTGTGTGTGTGTGTGTGGTGTGTGTGTGTGTGTGTGTGTGTGTGTGTGTGTGTGAGAGAGAGAGAGAGAGAGAGAGAGAGAGAGAGAGAGAGAGAGACGTCATACCTAGACTGCGTTGTATAGATATTGTATGTTGTGTAGGTATAGGAAGCGTTAAGTGTTGTGTATTGTATGTATTGTGCCACTCATGTGTGTGCTGAAGTCATTTGAACATGACGCTAATGAGTGTGTGTGTGTGTGTGTGTGTGTGTGTGTGTGTGTCCTTAGTGTGAACGGTTGTGATGTTTAAGAGAGGGATAAGTGGACGGCTAAATAAGGGGAACCGAATATTTAATCATTATGCCTCTCAAGATAGGTGATGATAATATATGATGCAAACTTCTATGATGAACTGTGTGATACGGTAGTGTGGCCGTTTTAGTGTGGTTTATTAATAATAGCCTGTGTACAATATCGATGCTGTCCCTTGATGTCTTTTGTGAGTATTGTTTACAGAGAAACGTTCATCATCATCATCCATCATCCAGTCCTTTTTTTTCTCACAAGGGGCGTAGGGGCTAGGAGCTACGCTATTCAGTCCCGACATTTAAGGTGTGGGTGACCGGCCTCACTCGCCTGTGAGTGGTGTTATGTGGGCAGTAAACCCCAGCTATACCTTGGATACAAACCTTTACACTCGCCATCCGGTTGGAGCGCAATCACCAAATATTATATGGTTATTACCCAAAGTAGGAAATGCTTTTCTTGATTACAAGAAACCATTTTGCTTGTGGAGTCAGTGGATGGAGAGCGTCCACACTTACAGAAGCAAGAAAACAAGAATTGAAAGCTTATGAAAGTTTCTTTTCAAAGAAAAGGCATAAAATAGAAAAAAAAAATCTAGCAATTTTAAGATTCCTGCTGTATTCGTAAGATTACATTAGAGGGAAGAGTCAAGGGGAAAGACAGTCTAGGGAAGACTTTCACAATGTGCCCGTTGTGAATAAGAAAGACATAATACCAAGTCAATACACTGACCAGAGGTGTGTGTGGATGAATGAAGCGTACCCGCCTTGACGGAAGAATATCTTATAATAATCTGTTTGTGATAATGGGCAGTGCATGTGTACAACGAAAATAATATCAGAGGTGAGCATGTGATAATTACACGCAACTAGCACGAGTTCCTTATTAAAATATTATTATACTGAATTTTTTCAACATGTAACTGGGATGTGAATCATGCATTTACATTCCCTTCCCTTTATCCCTGGCTGCTCGATTTGTATGCATAATGGAAGCTACGTAATATTTTACAGTACTAGCATAAGTGTGTACTGTATAGAGTGTATAGCAAGCTGGTTGTGTGTGTTATATTCCAGTGGCATTGTGGATCACCACAAAGCCCTGCTGGGTATACAAAAAATTCTTTACGTGTTGACTGCTCAACGCATTGAGATTCATTTTTTTTTTTTCCAAATGAAAGAGTAATTCTTCAGGTTTTTTTTTTCAAAACTGATTAACTAAAAGCGATTGTTTCTTTTCTTTTCAGGTAATGATATTTGGGAAGCTGTGGCAGCTATACAACAGGGCGCTGTACACATCTTGTATGTATATTTAAAGTTGCATAATATTTTTTTTAACGGCTGTGGCAGAGATGCATATAGAAAAGCATGGTAGGGTGTTTGTGGCATAATCCATTGACAATGTATGGGGTGTATGGATTATGTATGGTGCAGGGTGCGTGTGATGGTACATTGAAGACCCTTCCCTTGAACCAATACTGACACCCTTCAACACAGCTGGCCTGACCCTCATCCTCCTCTCCCCTCTCCTTACCCTCTTTCTTTCCTCTCTCCTCCTCTTCCACCACATCCCCTCTCCTGACTCCTCCGTCTTTTCTTCCTCCTTCTCCATCTAATCACCCTTCTCTCGTTGTCATCCTATTCGTTATCTAACCTTCACTTCTCCTCACTATGCCAGCTATTCTTACTTCCTGTCATTCTCTTCTTCTCCTCTTATTCCATCTCATCTTTCACCTTTTCTTATTTTTCATCTAATTGGTGTTTAAATTTCCCATTCATTCGCTTCCCTCTCTCCTACCCCTCTTAATACCTCTACTAATCGCACTCCTTTTCTTCTTTTTCTATTCCTCCTCCTTCTCCTCTCCTTCTCATTTATTTTCTTCCTCTTTTTCCTCTTAATCTAAATCATATTCTAACTTCCCGCCCCTTCTTCCTTTCTTCATTTCCTCCTCTCTTTCTTCCTTTTACTCCTCCTCCTCCTTTTAATATAACTCATGTTCCTACTTCCCACCCCTTCCTTCTCTTCGCCCTCATTTCCTCCCTCTCGCCTTCCTCCTCTTCCCCCTCGGCCTCCCTCTCCCCCTCCCCGCCACTAGTGCCCCCATGAATATTGGACACGCAACCTCGGGATTTTCTTATGTATTCAGAGCTTTTAAAACCTTCTCTCCACCGACCCAGTAAACACACATTTCTTTCTGGCATTCTTTCTTTACTCTCTCCCCTCGCTTCTCTTCTTTTTTCTCCTATATATAACACCCAACTGGTCAGGTGTCCTCTTTTTCTACACGCGTCACCTGCATAATCAGCATCATTGTCAATATCATTGTCGTTATCATTGTCATTATTATTATTATCATCATCATCATATCATCATCATCATCATCATCATCATCATCATCATCATCATCATCACTATTATCATCGCAATCACTGTCTTCGCCATCACTATTTTTATTATCATCATCATTTTTATCAGTTTCATCATCATCACTCCTCTTTTTCACCCCATCATCATCATCATCATCATCATCATCATCATCATCATCAACCATCTTTTTCATATCATTATCCCAACCGACAGAAGGATAAGTTTCAGTGGTAATGCTTCTGATCCCTCCCTTCCAGTGGTGTCTACCCTAAGCTTAATAAAGTTCAATGGCAGCAGCAGAAATATAGCGAAAATCAGTAGGCCGGTGGTGCAGGCGTCAACTATGTGTGAAGTGGAAGCAGCTAATGACTCTGCTCCCTGGGTCCATGGGAAAACACGAGTAGCTTTGTTTTATCACCTTCAGAACCAGGACGTGTTGTGTATTTACATCTGGCTATCTCTAGAGAATTGTGATCAGCTTGAATTATACCTTTTAAAATGCGTGGGTGAATGATAGTCTTTTTAACCCACTGAGTATGGACGTTATTTTTTATTTTTCCTGAGATATGTAATTTCATCAGGAGACAGCAAGATGACAACAAAAATAAGCAGCAGTGGCAGTGCATGAGATAAAAATGTGCAAAGTGAAAGAAATTAATGACTCGTTTACCGGCGTTCCGAGGAAAACAGCGTCTTTGTTTTAAGTTGATTGCATTCTCTTTTTCCTTTGTCAGGCTTGAGACACCCGAGGGATATAAGTCTTGCATGGAGTCTGCTGTGCATTAATGAACAAATTAACGAGTTCACAGCGTCCCCTTCTTAATTCCCCCTTTCCCCTACCCTTCCTCATTCTCTTCGACACCCATCTCTCTCTCTCTCTCTCTCTCTCTCTCTCTCTCTCTCATGTTCATGGTCATTACTGCAGCCGTCTGGCGCTTTTAACTCATTCACTGGTGCTGGAGAGGGACACCTTCTTATGACGGCATCGATAACTCCAGTCGATTCCGCTGCTTGGTAATACAAAAGTCCCTCATCTCTCTACCTGTACCCCGGAAAAGGGATGGTGAGCTGCAGGAGGAGGGCAGTTTCAGCCTGAAGGCCACCAGGTTCACATTCAGATGAGCCTGAGGCTGCATTTACGACTACTGCGGCTCTGATCTAAACTAAATGGTGTGAGGTTGTGCGAATGAAGTGAAATTATAAGACGAATTGGGAGTGTCTCCTTCCTCATAATTCCCAGTCTCCCTTATCTAGCCCTCTCCAAAATAACACCGCCCTCTCACTCCCTCTCTTCATCTTCAGTAGTCAGAAACACACAGAACGTCCATCCATTAGTGTTCACTGCACTAGCGCGAGGACATAATTATATTTTCCTTTATTCATGCTACCACCAGACGATTAAATACAGCTTTGGAAGAATTCTCATAGTGCAAGAGTGTAATGGAGATTGCTTCTAACGCCTTCACCGTCAAAGTTATTCCACTGTTAGTAAAGCTGTCTTGCAGTAACACGAAAAAAATATATAGGACGTCATATCCGTGAAAAGACTAACCTCTTCACCCCGAGAAACCGCTCCTGAACCTAGTAATATCGTCCAGAGGTAAACAGAGTGAAGTGAAGAAGAAGACGCTACCGTAAGAAGTGAATTAAGAACTGACTCCCCTTCAAAATAATTTTCTGTGTCTTATTCACCCCAGCTCGCAACACCGTTTCTCCCTCATTGCCATTACCACATCCATCTGTCACTGTTAATCCTTTCAGTACAAGAGGGCATTCCTGAGTTTCATAACATCGTCTGGAGGCAGCAAGGATAAAGAGAAAGACTATGTCACCGTGCAGAAAGTGTTACTAGTTGAGTCCTCTTCCTCATAATATTACTCCTCCCATGCCTAATCCTCTCCAAGATTCACCATCCTCTCCATCCCTGTCGTCGTGTTCCCGAGCGTTACCACGTCCATCCCTCACTGTTCACCCTTTCATTACCAGACGTTACCCATAAGCCTAACCCTTTCACGATGGTAATGTCTTTTTTGTCTCATTCTTGCTGGCGTCGGCCAGTCGTATTCAACCACCACCCTTTCTAGCTGTCATCACCCTCATGTTCATCACAGCAGTCGTACGTCATTGTTAAAGCCTTCATTAAGGGAGGTCTTTTAACTTATCATAATCATCTGTTGGTACCAAGAATTATGTTCCTCAACCTTGTGGTCATAATATCTTTATCATTCCAACCCTATTCCCTTAGTAGAGGCATGACAATGAACTGGTTGTTGAAAAATAGATTTACTCCTTCATTCAGAGTGATGCCTCTTCAGAAATTGAATCATACGCAATTAACCAAATTACGCTAAAACGGGCTATCGTACTGAGTGGCTTAAACTCTTGCATACAATGACATTTTATTTTAATGCTGCCAGATAGCTAATTCAGCTTAAGTCAGCCCTCTCGTAGTAAAGGGACTAAAAACACCATTAACCCCATCTTTCAGTACTGTGAAGTCCACTGTATTCTGTTTTTGCTCTCTCCAGACTATTTGGGACAGCCTAAGAGAGGCCTTTCACACTGAAGGAGTGGATTCAACTCTCTTCATTTCATTTATCCGTCTGCCTATACCATATCCTCTTCAGTTCCTTCCACCAATTCCTATTCTGCTGTCCCATTTCCGTCAATCTGTCTTATACCCCCCATCCCTTTGCCCACCTCCATCTCAATTCCTCGGAACCTTCTCTACATTTCCTATCCATCTGAATACGTTCCTTCAACTCCTTACAGCATCCGTGCCCTTCTGCCTTCATCCCTTTTAACCTCAGGTCTCCATACCCTTCTGCTTATGACCCCTTCAGTCTTTTGCTGTACCCATTGTCCCTCTGTTTACGTCATTGTCAGTCCCAATACGCCCCTCTGAATCCCTTCCTGTGCTTCATGTCCCACTGTCTATCTCCCTTTAAGCCTCTTTACTTCCCTCCAAATCCCTTCCTTGGCCTCCTCTCTCTCTCTCTCTGTCCATGCCCCATTCACACCCCTCTGCACCCTTGACATCACACCCTCTGCTTATGCCATCTTCAGCCTCTTCCTGCACTCTCCATCTGTCTGTCCATCCCTCTTTTAATCTACCCTGCACCTGTTGCCCATCTACCTACGTACTTCTCAGTCCCTCTGCCTGTGACCTCGTGTCTTTTCTGTCTACTCCCTTCTCACGCCCTCAGCAGGCCGTCTACAATTTCCCTTCTCGCATCCGTTGCCCTCTGCCCAAGCCCGTCTCAGTCCCCCCGCTCGTCCTTCAAAACCTGCCTCGCTTACACCTCATTCATATGTATGTGTCAGGCAAGAACGGGCTCCCTCACCCGCTAAACCCCCTGGCTCGTGTCCTCACTTGAGCTTCGCATGGCAAACCCCACGTCAGTCAATACGAAGGCTATCCTGAGTGACAAATGCGAGAGAAAGACAAAGGCAAATGGAACGGTGTTGTCATCAAACCATGTTTCCCTCCTGTCCATGCCTCACCCATCTCCTCTGGTCTGTCTGGCTGGCTACCTGTTTCTCAGACACACACACACACACACACACACACACACACACACACACACACACACACACACACACACACACACACACACACACACACACACACACACACACACACACACACACACACACACACACACACACACACACACACACACACACACACACACACACACATCTATCTATCTACCTCTGTCTCTGTCTGTCTGTCTCTGTCTGTCTGTCTGTCTGTCTGTCTGTCTGTCTCTCTCTCTCTCTCTCTCTCTCTGTATATAATATACATATATATATATATATATATATATATATATATATATATATATATATTTCTCTCTCTCTCTCTCTCTCCTTTACCTTCCCTTCTCCCTGCTTATTCCGCTTCATCTTTTTTGGCAGTCTCGTTTCTCTCTCTTCCTTTTCACACCGTTCACTTTTATTCTACTTTCTTCTGTTGGATTTCCTTCCTGACACGCCTTGCTTTCTCCCCTTCCACAACTTTTTCATGCATCTTTTTCTTCTTCTTCGCCTCAGTCTCTTTCACTTTCTCCCTCTCTCACCCTCGCGCTCTCTCGCTCTCTTTCTTTCTCTCTTCTCTCTCTCTCTCTCTTTCTCCTTCCCCCTCGGTTCTGTTTTCATTAGTCTGTCACCCTCTTCGCTGGACTTTCTACCTCCCACGTCCCTTACTTTTCATATCGCCTTTCTTCTGCTTTACTATTTGTTTAATGGAATCGATTTCTCCTTCTTTGTCCACTGGCATTTCCTTCCACCCATTTGCACCTGTCTCACACACACACACACACACACACACACACACACACACACACACACACACACACACACACACACACACACACACACACACACACACACACACACACACACACACACACACACACACACACACACACACACACACACACACACACACACACACACACACACACACACACACACACACACACACACACACACGACAAACCAGATTCACTCACATACTGTATTTCATAATGCCGGTCACACTGACATGTGTATTTGTGTACACCACCCATAGATGGATAGATCTTTACACATACATCACTTCACAATTACGATCAGTTAATTCGCAGGTCATACCAGCAGCATCACCCACATACCGTATGTAATAACACCAGCCACTTCCACTTTCTTACAACCATCTTATATATTTTGGCCTTACATTCCACACATACCCCAGAAACATTTCAATATTCCATTACACAAGCACATACGACCCACATCCAAGCAGTTCATTCTCTCAGTACACCACAGTCGCAGCATCGCTCACGCACCGCATCTCATAATGCCAGTCACGTCCACTTGTTTACTTATACACGTCACAGCCGTCATTCACGCGCCTCAGACCTCACACAACGGGCCACTCAGGACAGCAATATCATCCATGGCCCTGCAACAGCTCCCATGGCACTCACAACTCACTCTCTCGAATTACTCTTTTTGTACCTCCCACACACCTGGCTCACATGTTTGTCTACCTGCGTATTTAACTATGTATCTGTTTCTTTATATCTTTGTCTGCCTACCCATCTGTCTGTCTATCTATATATCTATCTGTCTATCGACCTATTTATCTCTGCATATCTATCTATATCTGTTTATCTATGTCTTTTTCTCTCATGACTCCTCAGCAAAAATACCTGCTGGTGCTCCTATCCTCTTCTCCGGCTAATCTCATGGTATCCTATCCTTTGATACCATCCTTCCTTGTCTTTCCACCTTCATCTTCCTCTTTTCTTCTGTATGTATCATTACAATTTATCCCTTAACGTCCAAGATACAGCTGTCATGTAATTCATAGTCATTCATGATTCATATGCACATTTTATGCACAAGTATTATTCTACATTCTTTCCGATCTTTTTGTTTGTTATAATACTTCACTCATATATCACCTTTTAAAAATGTAGCCCAGTTAAAGTCACAATAACTCGTAAGATATTCGCATCCCATACCCATTCTATCCATTTCTCCTTTCTCTGAAATCTCCATTCTAGGAGATTCCAATGTTCACCACCACCTTTGGCTCTCCTCTCCTTTCACTGATTCACCTGGTGAACAAGCCTACATCTTTTTTATCCTCAACGACCTAGAGCAGCTTGTACAGCACGCTACCCATATCGCTGACAGCCTTGGAAAGAGCTGCAACATACTTGACCTCTTCCTTACAATTAATCCTTCTGCTTACGCTGTTCATCTTTCCTCTCCGTTGGGCTCCTCCGATCACAACCTTATTACATTGACCTGTCCTATCGTTCTGGTATGGCCTGTGGACCCTCCAAAAAAACGTCAACTGCGGCACTTTGGAGCTGCAGATTGGGAGGCCCTGAGGCAGTACTTCTTTGATTTTCCCTGGAATGATTATTGCTTCCATGGCCGGGAGCCATCTGAATGTGCATTGCGCATTACGGAGGTTATTTCTCGGGCATGGAAGCATACATTCCTTTCTCATATCCTTGTTCTAATGCTGTCCACAACAAGAAGAGGGCTTATAAAGGGTACCTGAGCCAACCCACCCCTGAATCACATCTTGTCTATGTTTCTGCCCTGAATCGTGCTAAGTCTGTTCTTTGCTCTGCTAAGAACAGTTTCATCCATACTAAATACTCAACTCTCCAACTCGAATTCTTCCCGCTCCTTCTGGCACCTTGCCAAAAATCTTTCTAACACGTTTGCTTCATCATCCTTCCCTCCTGTTTTCAATTCTGATGGCTCTGTAGCTATTTCTTCTACTGATAAAGCAGATCTCTTCGCTCAGACTTTCTCCCCCAATTCCACCTTAGACGATTCATGTGCTGTTCCTTCATCACTTTCCCCCTCTGACTTCCTCATGGCTGACATTAAAATTTCTTCAGCTGATGTATTTTCTGCCATCACTGGCCTTAATACTAACAAAGCATATGGGCCTGATGGAGTCCCTCCTGTTGTCCTCAAGAACTGTGCTTCGGTGCTTATACCCTGCCTAGGTAAACTCTTTTGCCTTTGTCAACTTGTACCTTTCCGTCTTGCTGGAAGTTTGCTCTCATTCAGCCAGTCCCAAAGAAGAGTGACCATTCCCAAACCTTTAACTATCATCCAATTGCTTTAACATTCTGTGTCTCAAAAGATTTCGAGTCAATTCTTAATAGAAACATTTTAAAGCATCTTTCCTATTACAGCCTTCTTTCTGATCGTCAGTATGGTTTCCATTAGGGACGCTCCACTGGCGATCTTCTCACCTACCTCTCAGACTCCTGGTCATCCTCCTTTCGAGATTTTCAGGAAAGCTTTGCCATTGCACTTGACACCTCAAAGGCATTAAATCTTTACTTTCCAGACTATCCTCTTACTGTTTCTATTCATCTCTAGCTTCCTTTCTGGTCATTCTGTAGCAGCTGTTGTAGATGGCCATCATTCTTCTCCGAGATCTGTCAACAGTGGTGTTCCTCAGGGCTCTGTCCTATCACCAACTCTCTTCCTTTTGTTCATCAATGACCTTCTAAGCTGTACATCTAACCCTATCCACTCGTATGCTCACGATTCCACCCTTCACCTTTCCATTCAGTTCCCGCAACGTCCATCTCGGCAGTTACTTCAACAAACAAGGGATAAGGCTATGGGACACGTAATGTCTGACTTAGCCTGTATCTCTGACTGGGGTAAAATTAATCTTGTTGTTTTTAATGCATCAAAAACTCAGTTTTTACACCTATCAGCCCAACACAGTCTTCCAGAGGAATACCCACTAATGTTTAATCATATCAGGCTCAATCCTGCATCATCCTTGCACATGCTTGGGATTTCATTCACTCGGGACTTATCTTGGAAAGATCATATTACATCTCTTGTAAAATCTGTTTCCAAGAGATTGGGTGTGCTAAGCCAACTCCGTACCTTCTTTACCCCTGCACAGTTGTTGACTTTATACGCGGGTTTTATTCGCCCCTGTATAGAGTACAACTCTCACGTGTGGGGAGGCTCCCCACATACAGCTCTTCTGAACAGTGTGGAGTCAAAGGCTTTTCGTCTTATCAACTCTCCTCCTCTTACTGGCTCCCTTCAACCTCTGGCTCTTCACCGCACTGTTGCATCTTTATCTCTTTTCTATCGCTACTTCAATGGTCACTTCTCCTCTGAACTGCCTGTTTGCATCCCTCCACCTCTACGACGGGCGAGTAGCACCCGTCTAGCAACAAACTCTCATCCCTTTTCTGTCGAACTCTCTAATGCAAGAGTTAACCATTACTCCCAGTCCTTCATTTATACAATAGGTCAACTCTGGAACTGTCTTCCTCTGTCTGTATTTCCTAGTTCCTGTGATCTCCAGTCTTTCAAGCGCAGTGTGTCCAGGCATCTCGAAATGAACGGATCTTGAATTTGGCTCTCTTTTGTATTGTTTTTGTTTTATTTCTTGGAAGACCGGTTTGCTGGCTCCTGGCCTTTGGTTCCTTCTTTCTTACATAAATAAAATACTCATGCACCTCACTTGAAGGCCACTCGTACACCTCACTAACATCTCTTCAACACATTTCACTACAGCTCACATCCCACGTTAACTTATACATCTCAGTCATGTCTCATAACTACTCTTCATTGAATCACCTGAATGAGAAATTATTCTCATTCACACACCTCACAACAAGTTTACGCTCATTCCTCACGCACCTCATCTGTCTATAATCCCACTCACATCGAATATACTTTCTTCAGTCCCGTGGCGTACCTGTGGGGGGGTGGGGGGAGGCCTTTTTGAAACTGTCCCCCAGCCTTAAAAATTTATAAGCTTTTTTATTAATATATATATATATATATATATATATATATATATATATATATATATATATATATATATATATATATATCTCATCCCGACAATTCTGGCTGAGATATTAGATAAGTTCTGAGAGTGAGATATCTGGCAACTTGTAAGCAAGTGGTAGGCCTTAACCTTCTGATATATTCGAGACACGTCTCACGGTCTCAGTCGTCACCTGACATTGAAACCGGTCGGTGCAACGCCGCCGGCTCTTGGAAGTTGGCTTTTATAACAAACAACAGCACTGTCTACGACTAATTGTGAATATAAATTATTGGAAATACTTTCTATTGTAATAGTGTTTACAAATATATATTTATTTTTCGTTTTTGTAGTTTTATAGAGTTGAGAGGAGTACGGGACAGTATTTAGAAGTTGCCACAATTGGTTATTAATGACCAAAATACATTTTCCTGGTGTGTAAAAATATTATTAATGCTTTAATGAATCTGATCACTGTTTTTGGTGCTGATGAGTTAGGTTTACCTTAAATTAGGTTAGGCTGGGTAGGGTGAGGTTAGGTGGGTTGCTACATCGTAACATCAGCATCAAAAATAATTACCAGTTTCATTAATAACACTGTTAAACACACCAGAAAAATGTACTTTGGTAATTAAAAACCAGTTATGGCAAGGATTACGAATGTTAACTGTTACACTATAAAGCCTGCCCACAGTTCTCTTACAGTATACCTGTGGCAGGCCCTAGCTTTCTGGGGGCCTCCTATATTTAGATGTTGGATGGGGGCTCAGCAAAGAACCTTGCCCCCCGGGTCCCCAGATCTCTAGGTACGCCCCTGCTTGTCACACATCTGACTCACATATCACGCAACTCACTGTCATTCCTCATGCAGTGTCGCACCCAGCCCTCACTCACATCACTCATCTTAACTCTTACGTATCTTGCCTTCGCTCACATCCTCTTTCTCACAAATAAACAGCTCACATCTTCTTCTTCTGCAGCTTTGTCCTTGTTGATATGGGGTCTCTGTTTCTGACTAGGCTTCTCCATTCTCCTCTATGTCCAACTGCATCTCCTGCTACATTCTTCTCCCTCATATCTCCCTGTATACAGTCCATCCTCCGTCTCCTCGGGCGACCCCTTCTCCGTCTACCCTAAACTTCCATTCCCGTCATTCTTCTACCCACATAGTCCTCACCCCTTCTCATTACATGTCCGTACCATTGTAGTCGTCTGTTCCGTTTCACTCAGATATCCACAACCTTAATCGTTTCCCTAATTCTGTCATTCCTGATCTTATCCATTCTCGTGACCCCGCTCATCCATCTCAGCATCCACATCTCAGCCACCTCCAGTTTTCTCTCCTGAGACTTCTTTATGGGCCAAGTTTCCGAACCATATATCATTTTAGGCCTTACCACAGTTTTATATATCTTTCCTTTCACTCTTGCACTGATTTTTCTATCATATAACACTCCTGACATATCGCTCCAGTTTCTCCATCCTGCCTGTATCCTATGGTTAATTTCTGCATCCAGTCCGCCATCAGCAGTTTTAATCCAGCCCTAATACTTGAATGTCCCAACCCTTCTCAACTTTTCTCCTAGCAAACTCATATCTTCCTGTTCTTCTTCTCCATGAAAGCATAGATATTCCGTCTTTCTCCTAATAATTTTAAGTCCTCTGTCCTCCACTTTCTTTCTCCACTCCGTTCTATCTTCTCCCCGGTGGTATCTATTAACACAATATCATCTGCAAACAACATAACCCATGGAGTCTCTTCAATGATGCCTCTCCCCGGAACATCCATTAACAAATCGAAGATACAGGAACTCAGCGAGGATCCCTAATGTAACCCAGCTTTTACTGGAAGCTTCTGTCACACCAACACTACTTCTGGCTCGAGTTTTCACCCGGTCATACATACCTTAACCAGTCGCACATACTATTCTGAAACGCCTTTCTCCCTCATATGTCTCCATACTTCCTGCCTTGGCACAGCATCATACGCTTTTTCGAAGTCGGAAAAAATCATTTTCAGCTTTCTCTGTTTCTCTTCAAATTTTTCCTGGATTTGATGCACTGCAAAGATTGCATCTGTCGTTCCTTCTCCTAGCATGAATCCGAACTGTTGTTCACGAGTCTCTGTTTCCTCCCTCAGATTTTTCTCTATTATTCTGTCCCATATTTTCATTGTGCGTGACATCAGCTTTATACCCCGATAGTTCCCAAAATCCAGAATGTCACCTTTTTCCTTATACATCTGCAGGCTACTGTCACACTTTCTCGCCAGGCCTCCGGTATTTTCTCTTGATCATATATCTTCTGCATTAAATCTACTACCGTAATACATCTACTCCACATTCTCCAAAGCTTTTCCATGCCTCTGCTGGTTCCGAGGTCAATGATAGCTGACTAATCATAGGTTTCAGCAACGTTTTACGAATGCTCTTCCTGCCATCAACCTTCCTTATTCACTCGGGCATGGGACAGGCACTACTTTGGGCTGGCATACCCTCGCAGTGGCTCACCTACCTACAGTATATGAACCCTCTCATTCACAAACTTCACTAAGATTCCTATTCTTTTGGTTTTACGAAGCTTACTAGCACCCTCCCTCAGCGATTTTATTCTGTTTATTACACTTGACAACCTCTTGAGTGTCATTTAGAGCATAGCATTGTATTATGGACTGTATCAATTGTATATAAGAGAAATATTAACATGCCATTTGCAGACGTACAGTATACGAGTTTGGCTTAAGTGCTGGAGAGTGTGCCTACTGACGAGACGAGACTACATGGCTTAGGGTTGTATTTTATGTGGCACTCTACATATGCGATTTGTTCTGCGTATTACACCTCAACATGCTATCGTATTTTTTTAATGCAAAGCAGAAGGAACCAAAGGATTGAAGCATGAAAAATTTTCCCCTCGAAAATAAATAAATAAAGTAGAACCAAATTAAGATCCGTTCAATTCGAGATGCTATTTATATTGCTTTGACTGTCGACATAAATGGCATCAATAATCTATCAGAGGATATTAACGTGCAATGTGCAATAATAATCACTAAGGAGGATGTATTGCGAGATATCCCAAAGCCACTTAGAATACTGGCCTTTGTCTCACGTCCATCTCTCTGTCGCAAAACTCTGTCAGTGCCACATGCAGATTTCACATGACTCACTTCTGTCCCTCACTTTCAAGGCGACTACATCTCACATCCATATCCATCTGGTCCCCTTACTCAGCCTCACTTCCATGTCTGACTCACACATCTCACCTCCATCTCACACCCGTATCTCAGTCACATTTTACACATATCTTCCTTCATTTTCACATCCATCCATCCTTACTCCATCTTACATCCACATCAGACTCACTTCATTTAGCCTCACATCCCTATCGAAGTCACGCACCTCACTCAGTTTCACATCCATATCTTACACCTCGCTCAGTTTTCATACCCTTCCTTCAGCCCCAATCCATTCGCACAAGATCTCTGATCCATATGTTTCTCACTCTTCTCACTCAAACCTTACATCCTCCCCTCTACTCAAACCCATCCATCCTCGCTCAAGTTTCACATCCAAAAATCATTTACACATCTTAATGAATTCATGCCGCAATCTCATTACAGTATTCCCTCATCCAGTCATCCATCCATCCACCCCTCACCCACACATCCACATCCACACACCGACACCCACCAGCGCGTGCACACACACACACACACACACACACACACACACACACACACACACACACACACACACACACACACACACACGCACACGCACACTCTGTGTGTGTGTGTGTGTGTGTGTGTTTCTTTCTTTCCCATGCTCTCATCATAATCATTTCTATCCCAGTCTTACGTCCATCTATCCGTCGTCAACACATAACGTTCGTTCCCTTCCCTCACTCCTATCACAATCATCCTTCCCTCAGTCTCACAACCATTCATCCATCAACACACCCACCACACTGTTCCTTCCCATCCTTCATTGTCATTATATTCAACCTTCACCCAACCTGACATTCACCTATCTGTCCGTACCTCACACACACTTTCTGTTTCTAAATTCTACCCATGTCACACTCTCGTCCCTACCATCTCTCTCAGTTCTCTCTCTTTTCGCACTACAACATTTTCCAAGGCTACAAAAATACATGAATAGCTAAAACAGTGCTTAGGAAGTGGTGCCAGCGCAACACGAGGCAATTAACTTCATCCCCAACTAGCCCTTTCGCAGACAAGTGCACCTTACTCGACTCAGCCTCTTACTCCCACTCCTGCCGCTGAGAGAGAGAGAGAGAGAGAGAGAGAGAGAGAGAGAGAGAGAGAGGTACGTACAGTACAAAGAGATACGCTGAGAAAGAGAGAGAGAGGGAGAAGAAGTACATACAGAGAGATGGGTATACACAAAGAGAGAGTGAGTGAGAGAGAGAGAGAGAGAGAGAGAGAGAGAGAGAGAGAGAGAGAGAGAGAGGTGTACGTACAGTACAAAGAGATTCGCTGAGAAAGAGAGAGGGGGGAGAAGAAGTACGTACAAGGAGATGGCAAACACGAGAGAGAGAGAGAGAGAGAGAGAGAGAGAGAGAGAGAGAGAGAGGCACACACTGCTAAAACAATTCCCTTGCCCTGTGGAAACAATTCTTACTTTCTCGAGGGGGCCTGAAAGTAATGCTGGAGAAGGAAAGTTTTAATGGTGTTTATTCAGTGTGGTCTGTGCATTTCTAAAACTTTTCCTTTGGCGGGTGTGAAGAGGGTGGGTGGCGTCGGCACCAGTAATAACAGCGACCTGAAATGAGCATCGGATTCGGGTAAGAAAAGAAGACACGCAAAATAAGACTCTGGAACAAGAGACAGCGAGCCGCGAGACCGGAGAAGTAAAGTATGAAACAGGAACAGAGACTGAACATGAAAGACAAGGACAGGAGACAGCGCACACAGACGGAGACAAGGGAAAACAAAATGAAAAAAACAATGAAGGTTGGAAATAGAATCATGACGAAGGACGAAAATAAGACAAGGAGGTGTGAAAACAAAAACAGACCTAGGATTAAAAACGATGAAAAAGTGATGTAAATTGAAAATCATTTAAAGGAAACCTAAAATATCAGAAACTTCGACGGAAAATGTTAAATGAGAAGCTGAATATAGTAACATTGAAAGGAGGCGTTAAATGTAAAGGTGCGATAAAAGATGTCTGATAAGCACCAAAAAAATATGACTGTGAACGACACTGAATTTCTGGGATCAGTGAGCAAGAGGATAGGGTGAAACGGAAACAGCCAACATACTTGAAGCACAAAAAGCGACAAGAACAATAGTATAACGTTCAGTAGGAGTATCAAAAGGCCACCTCAAAGAACTACAGGAAACGAAATAAATCTGGGCGAGAAAACGGCCCACGGGGACGTAAAAAGAGCAAGAAAAACAGAAAATATAAGGCTTACAAAAGCAGTAATTTTTTACTTAATGCCTGCATCAGGGAAAAGGAGGGAAAATAAAAGAAATAATCAATGAGAGCAACAAAAAACGTTAAGAGTGCAACGTAACTGAGAGAAGAGTTACAGTTAGCATGTATTAGCAGCGACACACGAAAAAGGAGCAAAAAAAATGACGGGAGAGAACGAAACATAGACAGACTGCGTAAAACACTTGGCAGAAATAGCAACAAACTACGTATAATCGGAATCAGATATACCTAAAGGTATCGCAGTGTGGGCAGGAAAAAAGAAAAAGCGTTATACGAGTATGATAGGATATGTAAGAGATTATGCTTATTATGAGCATAAAAAATAACTGTGAGCTTGAGAAGAGCAGGATCAATAATAGTGACAGCGCATCATGAACAGGGCGTAAAACAGAAGTGCTGTAATGAGAGGTAGAAACATATAATGATCATAAGAAAGAAATAGTGATATATGTATCAGAAATGACAGCTAAAGACTTAAACTGAACATCAGGTATAGTTTGATGCGGCATTAAATGAGAAGTCAAGAGAACAATAGAAAAACACAAGGAGAACAAAGAAGCACATCGTGCAATGAACAAGAGTAACAGACCATGGTAGAATACACACACACACACACACACACACACACACACATATATATATATATATATATATATATATATATATATATATATATATATATATATATATACAAGAACAACGAGAGGAAACAACGCTATGAATCGATATATGAACACAAGTTAAATGAACATCAAAGCGGCAAGATAATCAGCAATATCCTTTAGTTTCGAGAGGTTGCAAAGTTGCATGATAAGGACAGACATTCCCAAATGTTTATGCAGCAACCATTCTACAAGTATATGTCAAATCTAGCTTGGGCTTGACCTTTGATTTATTCTCAAAATAAAATTACTTCATCCTTGGCCTACTTTAAACCCTTCCACTAAGTTTTCTACAAATCGAATCAAAACTATTTGAATTAAATTACCATTCCTTTGACCTCGCTCTGTGACCTCCAGGATATATCTGACAAATTTTTCTCAAAACTAAATCACTTTATCCTTTCTTAGCCAGCAACCATCCCTTCCACTTTGGCCTAAATCGGATCAAGACTGATCTGGTCTTGACTTTGTCTTTTGAGCTATTTTTGGCCAAAAATATATTCACAATTTTGTCTGATAGTTCTCAGTTAATATCCTAAATTTGGTGAAACTCCAGTCAGTAGTTTTTCTGTAACTTTGCAAACAGACAGATAAACCGTCCAAATCAAACACGAAGCCGCTTTCCGCTACGCACGTTGGTGTAACTATCATCACTATGTCCACGTAAATGAGTTATGCATCCATTCACTCATCACTGAAGCCTTTGTCAGTTCTCTCTGTGGGCAAATACATCATAATACTGAACATGCCTCACACAGCATCCTCCAAATTCTTCTCGTTATACCATAAGGGCTCCTCACAGTACCGGAAGTGCCATTCAGCTCTAACGTGGCTCATTCACATTATCTAGGTCCATTATGTCCTTCACATTCACTCAGGTTCACTAAGGTCAGTTCAGGGCCACACAGTTCATTTCCATCCAGTCGGCTCAGTTTAGATCCAGTCTAGTCAGTCTAGGCTATTTCAGCCGTGTTTAAACCCAAGTACACGCCACTTCCATATCCCTGGTGCCGGAGATGCAGGTAAGACAATGCCTCTTACAATACCACGATTTCTACTCGTAAGCATTTGTAACGCAGAACGCAGCTTAGGTGTTAGTTGCGATTACTGTCAGACAATACAGTTCAGTTAAAGGAAACCCCAACCTGACAGTAGGTTAATGCTTTCATAATGTCACAAAGACATTTCCGACAACAAAAGTGTACTCCTCTAAAAAAAAAAAAAAAAAGTACATTTACAAGCACTCCACGAACAAGTAGGAAGGGAGGAGGCTTCCATTTTGCTTATTCAATGACCTAAACTTATGCAAAATCTTCCCTCAAAGAGCAGTACCACTCCGGACCAGCCCGGCTTGGTGTCGGGTAATGCGGGATCGTAAAGAGAATGGGCCGTCATTACGGCTTTAGCGGGAATTTCCTCTGATTACGCAAAAAGGGGGAGGGGGGGAGGGGAGCTTAATATCAGCAAAGTTTAGCCCAAAATGCTCATAACAGATTTACACTAAGCACATCAACAGCACGGATTCTGACTTTTTGTTGGGCCTGTAATTGGGTAGGCTTAGACTTTACTATGACGGATATTATTTTGCTCTTCACCAAGGCAGAAACGCAGACTCACTCGAATATTAAATTATGTAAAATAGCGGAGGGCGTACGAGTCATTAAATATATTTAGGCGAGAGCAACGCAAACAAATTGCTAAGCTGAAATGTAATTTGTGATATTTTTCCCTTATTCTGAAAATTACTCGCTTATGCTCCAGACTTTTAATCACACGTGTGCAGAGCAAATATTAAGTGTCAGGAAAGTCGGTCACCCACGCAAAAGCGATATTAGTTTCCCAAAATACTGTTTTTAGTTTGCCGCTTCACCATGATGCCGTCATTTACGTTATTACTGATGCTCCCAGACTATTTTATTTAGCTCTGCGGAGACCGCTTGAAGCGAAGGAATTAGCCGAATGGAGATCTTTGGTTATCCATTTTATTAACCTAGGAAATCTTCCTTAAGTTTAATGAAACAATCTCTTCTTTAGCTTCAACATACACATGATGTCATTGTACTGAAGAGCTGGGGAATTATGGACAACAGCTATGATTTGGACAAAGGAATCGATTACCGACAGACAGATGAACCGAAAAATGTCCCAAACTGCACATTTTGACCTCAGTAACACACCAGCAGATACAAGGCCGCGTGCTTGATGTCTCATAATTCTTAACATCTCATGTTCAGAAAGTTTTGTACATTATAGCCTAGCACCCTTATAACAAAGGCGCCTTGTATTGCTTATTCTGGCTACCTAACAGACGGTTTGATGCACAGTCTTCATATGGATAGATAAATAGATAGACACACAGACAGATAGATTATATAGATAGATAGATAGATATTATGCTAATAAAAAATGACATCCATACATACCGGTACCTGTACGACAGCGTGTTTTCCATTTCATCATAAAACAACCAGAAGAGCTTCTTTAGTGGTTCTTCTGGACTCGTAGTATGGAAGAAGTTGATTAAATAGAAGTCTTCAACTAGAAAGGGCTCCCCAAAGCTGAGTAAAACCGTCGGGAGGTAAAAAGAAAAAACAATAATACAGACGATATCGTACAGAAACGATTAAAACAGGATTTTGGCGACGGTTTAGGAGCAATAACGCAATATATCTGAAAACACTGTGGTGGCAGACGAACATAATACCGGCCAAAACTACCTAAAGGATGTAGCCAGATATTGCTTTTATTATAAACCTGTCTGAAGTATTTGTTCACCTTAAGAGAGCACAGAAGGGTTATTGAAGTCTTGCATATCTAGTTCGTAATATTACTTTAGAGATGAATGTTATTATCTGGACATACGAAGGCGAAGTTAATTGAAGACGCCTTCGTTAAGAAGTTAAAAACTACGAAAGCCAAAGGGTGTAAGGTTTACTGAAGGAAGCCCGGATCTCTTGCTTCCACTGAGTACCTAAGTATGGTTGGATTAAACAGTTGGCTGCTGCGAGTTGCTATGGCTGAATAAAGTCGTCTGTCACAATTTCATAAAATATTTAGTGTTCCTTTTGTTTCTCGGCCAAAACACTCAAACTGAAAGGGTATTTATGTATGGGGTGTGTTTATGATTCTTGTGAACATACTAAAATTGCCTGCTAGTAGCCTAAATGCAATACAAAGTAGACAATTCTTAAAATGTTGAATTGAGATTATGTAAACAGGTTACAGACAGAAAGTTTCAATCCGATGACTTTTTTTTTTTTTTTTTTTTTTTTTTTATAGAGAGAGAGAGAGAGAGAGTCGTTCGATGATGGACGATTAGGTTAAGGTTACGAGAGCCCCTACTATTTACTCTAACTTGTCCTGAAACTGCCATCCTTCCACCTTGAATGGCCAGTTGTGACAATGGATTAACACTGATTACGATGCTAGTCGCGAAGAAGTGCTATGGAACGGATAAAGAGTCTTATTCTGCCACCGGACTTAGAAATAAACTGCAAAAGAACGACAATCTGGGCCAAATTAGAGTGAGAAGGGTACTATACTGAATGAGTTTATGAACGCCATATCAAACCCCTGAATATAGAAAAATCTTTTCTAAGCTGAGCGAAATCGCTTGGTGGTAGCAAGAATATCATATAATAGACGTATCCTAGCTGACCCTGATATAGTAAGATTCTTGTGACAGATTACAGGCATAAAGCAATGTATGTCAAAAGAAAGTGATCACAGACGAACAAAGTCCTAAGCTCCCTCCCTACGATGACGTTTTTATATGATATTCTTGCTGCCATCAGACAGTTGTACTCAGCACTGGAGAAGCAGCTCATGTAAAAGGGGTTCCAGGAGATTCTGTCCCCTTCGCCGCAAGAGAATGGAAGTAACAAGAAAAACGTGTATAAAACTTCTTTTCGTAGTCAGGGAGTTAACTCCATCACTAAGACTACAACTTGTGTGTGTTATGCTTGCTGTGCCAAGACAGTTTTGTTCATGTTACGAGACTTTCCGAAATGGAGAGGATAGGTGTTGCGCTCTTTAACTGCCTCAGTGCTGAAGGTATCTAATATACCTAAAATAAAACTAAAAAACAAACAAGGTAGCTGCAAAAAAAAATACGTAAATGACAGATGGGGATCAAGTGATTCATCATTCTAGAAAGTCAACAGATCCTGCGAATACAAGTAGAAAGGATCCCGCGCCCCACCCCGTGTCTCTGATTAATGGTTGGATTAAAGTGGGGTGTTCTGGAAACAGATAAAACGATAAATAGACAGTATCTCAAAATCTGTGATAATAAACGGTAAGAAATCGTCCCCAACCATCTTTTAGCACGGTCACCACTGTAGTCTTATGTTAATATTATTCTTACCAAATAAAGACGATTTTATTTAGCAGATAGGAGCCTTATGAAGGGAAATAATTAAAAGCAATATCCATACTTGTTTCACGGCGATGGTGCGACATAGCTCTTCAATTCCGTGTCTAGTTTATTAGCTTATCCTTGCCATTAGCAGACGACTGCACTGAAATTACAGCAGGTCAGTACCCTTTTAACGAAGGAGTTAATGAAGGCTGTATATAACTTCTCAAGTTTAACAGCTTGTTCCTAAGTTGAATATAACCATCTTGGGGTAGCAAGATGAAAAATAAATGTCATCTTACTAAAGCGGTATGTTTTACATTGTGAATAAATCCTAATGATTTTATTCAGCAGAAAAAAAAAAAATCGTTTCTAGTTATAGGCTCAAGGAACACTAAAAGGCAACAGATCTAGCGATTACGGAAGTCAGTATCTTCTGGCTCCAGCGGCGTCTGAATTATGGGTGGCATAAAGTGGGAGAAGAGGTCAAGATTCTGGGTCATACATCAGCGTCGTGTGAGAGGTCTGTTGTGAAAATCTGATGAATAATGACCCCGTGCCGCCCCATACATCTTGGCCTGATCCCTGCCTCTCCTATCCACTACTCAACCACTAAGCTCGTAATTCCAGCCCACTCTTTCCCACGTCTTCTGCTTTATTCACTTTCTCGTGATTTTGGTGATTCGTTGATGCTGTATGTTGTTGTCTTGTTATCGTGCTGTTTTGCTTTCTGTTTATTTATTCTTTTATGCTTACCACTAAACACAGTCACCATCCTCGCCTTCTGCCTTATTCATTTTTCCTTGTGTCTGGTGATCCGATGATACTTTACGATTGTCTTGTTCTTGTTCATTCAAGGTTCATGTTTTGCTTTGTTTCGTTTCGTTCTGTAATGGTGACCGCTTATCACAGGCAATATTCACAATTTGTATTTTGTTAATTTTCCTCGTGTTTGGTAGTTTTTTTTTTTTTTTTTTTTTTTTAATCGACCATCTTTTTCTCGAGGGTGTCGTTCTCCTGTCATCGCCTCTTCTGTCTTATTTCTCGTCTTTTGCTTTATTTATTTTCCCTTGAGTCTTGTCATTTAATTAGGCTTAGCGTCAATGTCTTGTTGTAGTCCATGTTTTCATCCTAAAAGACTCAGCACTATTGTTCATAAACGTAAATCACACACACACACACACACACACACACATATATATATATATATATATATATATATATATATATATATATATATATATATATATATATATATATATTTATTATGTGTCCGACTCTGGACATAGGCTTCACAGCCTGCTCTCAAGGCCCAGTAGTCCTCCTACATACCATACACCTTCACATGTCACCACTTCGGCTCTAACACCCACCGTCCATATTGAATGCTTGCTAGGGCTGTCTCATACAGGATTGGTGCATTAGTATTAGCGGGGGTATTTTTACGACATGGCGGGTTTTCTGGTAGATCAGTAAAGTCTGTTTTTTTATGGAATTCAAATCCTTAAACTGTTCCCTGCCCCAGCCGGGATTTGAACCTGGGTCCGGTAGGACAGCAGACTACCACTCTCTCTCTCTCTCTCTCTCTCTCTCTCTCTCTCTCTATATATATATATATATATATATATATATATATATATATATATATATATATATCATCATCAGCCGTTTGAGTATCCCGATCGAAGTCGGGACGATATAGCCAATGTTCGTATCTCTACCAAGTGGCTTAGGCTGTCTGGTAGAGATTGTATGTAGGGTGAGAAGTGCTTGTAAGTGTAACTGTAGTGTTGGAGTGACTCTGGATGTGTGTGTAGTCTGTGAACCACGTGTAATCGGCCCGCGCAAGTCGACTGGGTGCAAGCATACATTACAGTAAGTGACACTGGTTCAACCACAGCACCCCTCATGTCCGACAAAGCAGTACGTGGCTGGGTGAACACTCCCAAAGTTTATTACCCTGGCGGGGCGCGAACCCTGGTTCACCCGTATATAAAACGCACACTCTACCACAGAGGCTCCATATATATATATATATATATATATATATATATATATATATATATATCTATATATATATATATATATATATGAGAGAGAGAGAGAGAGAGAGAGAGAGAGAGAGAGAGAGAGAGAGGAGGGGGAGGCAAATAGCCTATACAGTGATATAGAGGAGCCCTACGCTAGCTGAAAAATTACGAAAAGTTGAACGAAGAGTAGAGAGGAAAGAATGTGTGATATTGTGAAATGAGAAAAAATTGTACGTGGAGGTAATAATGTAGAAGAGTGAAAGGAATGTATTATATACAGCTCTTAAGATATACAATTTTAGGATCCAGTGACTATTTTCAAAAGTTGAATATCTACACTGAGCTAGAGACACTGATTAAACTCTCGATAATGGAAGTTTGAAGGGAAGCATGGGAGAGAAAATTGAAGTTAGACATAAGTTTTGTCAGTTGTGAAGATGAACTGGGAAAGGCTCATAGAGTATTTGGGAGATGTGAAATATTGAAGTGCTAGTGAAATATGGCATAAATGGATTGCTTGCTGACAAGTGTTAGTACTGCATCGTTGAAAGGAAGGGTGGACAGTGACTGGAAGAGATACATCTGTGCCGTTATAAAAAAAGAGGGGAGGATAATTACGAGCGAGGGCGAAGCCCTCGCGAGTGTCATTAAATAGTGGCATTTTCTCACATATGAGCGGCCCAACCTGGCCTGACTGTAACACTTTTGAGATTATATTTCAGCAACCACAGTGCCGATCACTGAGTGGTTTGCACCATATAATACCCCCATTCTTTAAGATTTGTTTTTTATAGGTTTCATCACACCCCGGCGGTGCACTTGGCACGTGACACGCGCCATGTGTAGCATGTTGAAAATCTTTAAAAAGAGGACCATAGACCAGACAGTTTGTCATAAATGCATGATACGTTGTAGGTAGCAGTCATCAATATACTCTAGGCATCCTCGGCGTGTAAGGCGACAGTTCAGTGTTTTTGAATTTAAATGGCTGCGCTCGTATCATGCCGACAAAGACGTTTTACTAGTACAAGAGAGTGTGAGAGCTGAAGGGGTATTGTTTGTTCAAAGTGATAATGATCTATATGACAGAATGGTTGAGGCCAGTAATTTGAAATAAATAAGGAAGAAGTTAGCAAGAAACAGCGTGGATTTAGGAAGTACTGAGGTTGTGAACATCAATCTTTATTTAAGCTTCGCTATACGAGTATATATTGCGAAGCTTATTGTTTTGGTAAGCCTTATTATTATTTTTCTTTGTATTTTTTTTCTTAGGTCTTGATGATTTTATACAGGAAAGTAGCCTAGCGTAACCCAAGTACTCATGTCAAATATAAATGACCTTGACCTATTTTTAAAGGTCATATACTCATTTTTGGTGCAGAAATAGCATATTTGAAATTGAAATACCTCAGAAACTAATTGGGTTACAGCTCCCTGTTGAAGTTTCTCTGATAAAAAGATTTGCCGAAAAATTTGGCTGAATAATTTGCCATTTAGCCTCGTTGAAAATACCGAATTCAAATCTGCTCAGTGTTTTCTTTGTAACACGTTTTAGAGAAAACCACAAAAGCTGTAAAGCTGTAATTTTACAGAAATATAGCTGTGGGCCCTCTTATTATCAGAAAGGAATATGGTTACAGTTAAGCATACACTAGCTAGCTACTGAGGCAAATTTAAAATGTACCCATGCTTACAAAGACAATCAGTACCATGCAGTTATGGTGATGCTTCCTTATTGTGGCCACACAGTAAGTAAATAGGTAACTTGTTTTTATTTATGCTTACTAGTAGATGAAAGTCATTTAGAGATTAAGACGTTTTATGAAACAATTTCCGTCTGAGAAAAAAAATGATGGGAAAGACAAACAGGTTTAGGGTAAAAGGAATGGGAAGCAGTAGCGTACCTGCTGGGAGATAGAGGTGGTAGAATCTCTGCCAAGATAAAAATGAGGGATATTATGTGCAACACAGTGAAATGAAAAGCCGAGAACTCTGTCCCACAGCTGTCGACGCAAAGCGTCACTTTGTATGCCTCTACCAAGCCTTGCGCACAGACTTGCCATGCAACCTCCATGTCAGAGTTCATTGCGGGTTGAAATGAGACTAAAGTTAAACTAAGTCGACCCCATATGACCTTAATCTATGACTCATAGATCATGCTGACATAATCAGTTCATCGTCCCTTTATCTGTATCACTGACAAATGTTTGATCGAAATCCGTCGATGGGATCAGGAGGTATCACGCATACAAAGGGTAAAGTAACTCGAGTGACCTTCACCTTTGACCTTGACTTTGCTGACCTAATCAGTTCATTGTCCCATCATTCTGTGTCACTGATAAAAGTTTGATTGAAATCCATCGAGGAGTTCAGGAGATACCGCATCTACAAGGGTAAACAAAGTTGGCCCAATATGACCTTGACCTTTGATCCCTTTACTTAGTGGATCTAACTGTGAGTAGTTCATCATTTCCTCATCCTGCATCGCTGACAAAAGTTTAGTGAAAGTCCGTTGGTGGGTTCAGGAGATATCGCTCTCAGAAAATTGTTATGGACAGACGGACCCACGCAAGCACACACTAACGCACAGACAGACCAACAACTCAAAGCCCTCTTCAGTCTTCACCATATGTGAACGGAGGCATAATTACAATTTGTAAGTCATGTTAAGAGAGAGGGAGAAGGAGGGGGGGAGATGGTTCTTGTACACATTCATTGAAACAATTTGTTCACAAACATATTCAGGCATCAGTACGGAACCACCGTCCTTAGCCCGCTCCATCCCGACCACTTTTCCACCACTGACTCCCCCCAATCCCGACCATTTTAGGAAAAAAAATTTTTTGGCTCAAACCTTCGCTTTTGGTGAGAAACATCGAAAATTCATAGAGAAATCGCTCACCTGAGGTTTAAAATACTCATTACAGGTAGGAGTACCTCCTTACCTTACTGGGTTTTCTATCAGGCTGGCACCAAAGAAAACGAGTTCTATGGGAGGATAACTATTTCACACCACTCATAAATGGTATTTATTTATTTACTTGGTACGAATTTATATGTAGTACAAGAGTATACTGGTTTTCAAGCAGTAATATAGGCATTATAAGCATTGTTTCACTCACTAATACCTGACCTTTTTTTGCCACATTACCTGCTCATCATTTCTAACTGTTTCTTCCTCTAATGCTATGTAAAGTTTGTCCTCCACATTGTCATTGATTGGGGAATCACTCTGGCCCTGAATTTCGTACCGTGGCATGACATGGCTATACTGGCCAGGTCATTGATAACAGGTGAATTGCTGAGACAATGGCATGTAGGGGGGGGGAGGAGGTCATGCTGGGTAAGGCATTGTCCCTGCCTGGCATCTTGTTGAAGAAGGTGTCACGTGTATACATACCAAAAATGACTCGCGAAAATTGAATATTGTGCAAATTAGGGACCTTGCAATTTTTTCGCGTTTATGTACGTCGACGGGATTGGCAGTGACAAAACGTGTGGACGTTAAAGAACGTCGACGGGACGCCGCGGGTTAGGTAGCGTTGTTTATGACTGTAGCTCTTCCCCTTCCAATCATTTTTATTTGTACTTTACCCTTTATTTTGGTTCGATTTTATTGGTTGTTCTCAGGCTGTTGTTATTTAATATACAGTAGGCAAGCTCATTTTCCACCATTTATTTACAAATAACACCGTAGTTTAGCGAAGTGATTTCGAAAGTAGGAGACAAAGCTCTCTATGCGGCCATGGTGTATTTCTCAGCGGGAACATGGCATAATCACCGACGTTTGGGGTCACCAGTGACAGAATTTTATATTGATTTTCTTGAGGTACAACTTGTGAGGAATCATCTTTCTGTTAATTATGTCGGATAAAGCATACTTGAAAGAAACGCGAGATGAATTCGTGGAACTGCGGAGCAGCTCATTAGCCAAAGACACTCGAGAAGAGGAGCTTTCAGAAAACTTGTTAACTGTTTCTCACAGTCTTTTCTAGTAGGACTGCTGGGCCTCAGAGAACAGGCTGTTATGCCTATAGCCAGAGCCAAATAGACATGCAGAGTGGAGATTTCGAACCCGCTGGGCGTCAGATAACAACATGATCGGTTTTATGTGGCAGATGGCCTCCACTGTGCCCTTACTGTGCTCCGCATCCACAGAATCGTCAGTTGACAACAAAAATCTATAACAACCGCACCACTAAGCTTCCAGTTCACTTTTGGAGTTAATTCATCTTTTGGGGGTATTCTTTTTCGTGCATGTAACACGCCTCTATTTTTATTTCCAGAAATGTTAAAACCTCGTTCAGCCGATGTTGTCGTTGTATTTTTTTTTTTAAGTAATATGCGGATGGGGCCCCGGATTTTACCGTATGAACTGAACGTAAAAGTTCGGGAAGTACTGGTTTAGGGGGAAGAAAGTATTAAGTAATGAAGGTGCGAGTACAGTGAAGAGAGAGAAACATTGTGGAGGTAAAGAATAACTAAGAAGATAGGGAGGCCCAAGGTATAGTCAGGGTCATTAGTAGTATCAATAGTTCACGGCATATACTTCACACTTAGAGCATGCCCGTTGGTTGTCTCCCTCATACATCACGGCCAAAAGTCTTCTATAGGCAAAGAAACGTGCCCATCCTCTCTTTTATTAGGAAATTTGCCTACCAGAGAGCAGTGAGACATTGAAGTGTTGGCATAAAGTGCACACGTATGTCCATGAGTGAACAATGAAGGCACGCAAGCATTATGTAGGTGAAGAAACACAGTAGTACAGAAGCACTGTGAAGCAAGAAAAGTCAAGGAAAAGAGTTAAGGCAGATAAGCACAATCACTGTGGAAAATTTACAGGAAGGACTGAAGCACGGGAAAGTAGGGAGATACAATGAATGAAAGAATACGGAAGGCAGTGATGCAGTGTGTTTAGTATAATTCAGCTCAGAAAAAAAAAATGCTCAAGATATCCATGCATATCTTAATTTATTACACAACAGTCATGGCTGAATGCAATGTACATTAAATGTTCTAAATAGCGTGAGAGTTCTTAGGGTTAGGAGGTTATCTGTACTTGCTTGTTGATATTGTATTGCTAGGCGAAGATGAATGGGAGTTTCGAGACTTGATGAATGAGTTTTGCAGTGTATGTAACAGAATGAACTTTTAAGCCAATGTAGTTAAGAATAAGTTTACAGTATAGTCTGTGTGAACGATGAAGTCACAGAATGCGTAGTGAGGCTAGGTCGTTAAGAAACAGAAAATTTGAGTGCTTTCAAGTACTGTGTTTAGGTAGTGTGCTTGAAAGAGTACAAAAGGGAAGAAAAATTGTTGGTTCACTAAAAGCAGTGATAAGAAAGAGGGTAACGAGTATGGAATTTAAAATGCTGCTGAATGAGAGTATTTTGATCCCTACACTAATCTGTGGAAATGCAGTATGAACCATCCTGTAGGGACGTCAACAGTGAGAGCAGCAGAGACCGAGGGTGAAATGGAGGGATGGAGTGGAGTGAGGGAGGGCATCGTTTGCTGGGAGGGCAGCGTAGTGGCAGAGGACAGGGTGACATGCAGGTGTTTTCTTTGTGGCCACCCCTTAAAGGATTAAAATGTTTGAATACATACAGAGATAGGCAGAGGTACTAGGATGCTGACACCCCTCATACGGTGTCACACCGGAACTGTACAGCTGCCCCCGTCACTTAATATTTCCACTTCGTTTGCATCGATATTCTTTTCTCAATCTTCCGAAAATTATGTTAAACTGAGAACAGACCTCTAACAATACAGGATTTATGAAGACTATATCTAATCCTTCTAAATCTAAAAGTTTTTCCAGCGGTAAATAAAGTTATCTGAATAGGTCCAGAATTGTTAAAACCTCACCAGACTGAACGTGCTAAATACTAGTACAGGCTTGCTTCCATATTCTTTTGGTAGTTTAACACGGCGTCACAACTCATGTCTTTTGATATGATGAGTAAGTGAATGTGCCAGATGATTAGAATGCTGGATACACTACAGTTTGTTCAATCGCGTTGTTAGAAAACTAGAGACTAGACGTGGATACCCTATGAAGTTTATGCTACTACATGATGTAACTAAGCCTTCATGTTTTAAATATTATCTGTGCAATAAAATGACACAGCAAGTATAGTTCATTAACCAAGTCCGGATCAAGGCTTCCTTACCTGCCGGAGTCTAGCGGTTAATGTGCTATTTTACTTCATCTTTCCCCTAGATTTGTAAATACTCGTAGATGTCACTGTGTCTCTCGGTATACACAATATCCTTCGTGGTTACCAAACAGTTTAATTGGTGTTTATGTTCTCTGTTGATCATCAGTTAATATTCATTGTTATCACCAGATATACTGTGCGATGTCAATCTCTACGAGAACTGATGCGTTATAAAGTGAACTGAAATTCTGATTAAGTTATTAAATCATGAATACATCGATTTGGAGGAGTTGTATGAAACGCACTTGTTCTTTAGACAATTACTGACTCCATTTGATGCTACATTTAAGGCTAACGAACTGACTTGTACTCACATTCCTGTTTTTGCTCTCACCTCGAAAATATGGCCGCACCAATGGTGGATAGTACAGTGCTGAAAGTGATTAAGATGACATAAACCGGACAAAAAGATTATCGATTTAGTGTGGAATTTTATATGAGGGTTAGTATTAAAAATGATAACATTTGACATCTAAGTATGTGCAAGGATTAAGTGCATAGGGAGAGGAAGAAATCAATGAACAATGCAGCTGAGGCAAGAGACAAGGATTAAATAATTCTCCTCTACAAATGATGATGTGGTTCTTGAAAATAAGAAAGGAAACCTACAGAGTTTTGTAATCTATTCTGAGGACGAATGTGTGCGACCACATTTGGAAATGACTGGAAATCGTATATGTCGGGGATTAGAGAGAAGTACTGACAGTTCGTATTCTGAATGGTTGAATGATTTAAAGGCGGAGTGTGAGAGGGAGCTTAGTTATTTGGTGAGTACTAAGCAAAAATGGTACGGTTTATGAAGAGAGAAAGAGAGGACAGAA
Organism: Coenobita brevimanus; assembly: GCF_032717465.1. NCBI lineage: Eukaryota > Metazoa > Arthropoda > Malacostraca > Decapoda > Coenobitidae > Coenobita > Coenobita brevimanus. Next base: position 41,726,283 of record NC_137053.1, on the reverse strand, counting down.
CAAGGGAGGACGTTAGTTACACTGGGGTTCAGAATTTGAGTATGTGAGTGCGGTAAGAAAGTACACGTAGAGGGGACCACACATGACAACGTGTTGGTGCCAGCTTAACTTCCAGGAGTTAGAAGGGGACAGTTTTAGAAGGACAGAAGTCACCATTAAGAGCTGCAAAGACTGGTTACATTAGTTACACTGTGCATGTGAAACTGCCTGGAGAGATGAGTGAACAATTTAAATAGTGTGCAGACAACGTGAAGCGGAGGTGAACGTTATGGGAGAGAATAAGGGAGAGGTTCAGAAGTGGTTTGGATACAAGGAAATATTGATATGAAAATTAATAGATGCTGAGTTGATGGCAGAATGAGTAAAGGAAAATACAAAACAAAACAGGAAGATAAAGTGGAAGAGAAAAAGACGGAATGGGCCTCGGATTAGCCAGAAGAAGAGAGGTGTAGTGATGGAGGGGCTTAGTGGCAATTTTACCGTGACCACTCTTGGTGAACCCTATAATCAAGCTCCTCGCGATATTTATATAGACATATTTTTTCTTATCATTTGTTCACTGAATGTGTGTGTGTGTGTGTGTGTGTGTGTGTGTGTGTGTGTGTGTGTGTGTGTGTGTGTGTGTGTGTGTGTGTGTGCGTGTAGTGCTTCGCCAACACACACACACACACACACACTCACTCACCGACTTAGTGGTAACGCTGTCGCTTAGCATCTGCTTGGGATGCGAAAAGTTTCACTGACGATGCGGGTGGTCACTGTCCTCCTTGAGCAAGAGGATGGGTGTGTGCTTGTGTGAAGGTCAAGACTTCGCCCTTAGTTCGGAGTATATGAGCTCTCAGCTTTCTTCCGGGAGGGTAAAAAGCTAATGATCACAACCACCACGTGATCCTGACCTACCCGGTGAATTACACACACACACACACACACACACACACACACACACGGTTTTGCTTTATTATCATCATTTCTTAAGTGTTTCATTCTTCCATATTTATCATCGATCTCTCTGCTTATCAGACATTTGCCACTGCTAGCTAATAATCCTAAGTCACCATCAGGAGGACGTTCCAGTGTATCATATCTATATCGTCACAAGTATCCCACCTTTTCCTTTGCTTCGCTTTCAGTCTTTTTGCGTACCTCTTTCTCACCAGTACCATTACTCATATTCATATTTCCATCTCTCCCTTCTTTCAACTCATCTTCGCTTCAAAACTGGTCTTTCCCCCCTTCTCTCTCTCTCTCTCTCTCTCTCTCTCTCTCTCTCTCTCTCTCTCTTTATCTCTCTGCCTATCAGTCCTCTACATTTCTCGCTGCTTATCATCTCTCTCTCTCTCTGCCTATCGGTCCTCTACAGTACATTTCTCGGTGCTTATTCTCTCTCTCTCTCTCTCTCTCTCTCTCTCTCTCTCTCTCTCTCTCACTTGTCCTAATCCTTCGTTATTACACACTTTATTTACAATTGTTATCATCCATATTTAGGTGTTTCCATCTTTGTCACCTCGGATTCGTCTTCATCGTTACAGCAGATTTTCTAATTTATCCCATATCCTTATACACATCGCTCCTATTTGCTGTTTAATTATCTCAGTTCGTAGACGGCAGCATACAGTTGTCTTACATTGGCGGGTATCACTGTCTTACAGTACATGTTCAAGCCGGGTAGGGTCATCAGGGTAACTGATCCGTAGGGCTGGAGAACATAACTTTCGCTGGAAAAGTGACCTGCCCTTACCCGGCACGTCACTCATACGGAAAGCTTTTAGAGGGTAGAGCGAAATGTATACGGAAAGTGGTTGTACAGGCTGTATATGTGAGAGTATGTTTATGTCACCGAGGAAATCTGTACAGAATACGAATATATGAAATCACATGAACGAATATAATACTGCTTCTTAAATATAAACCCTAGTGTGTGATTCGGTCCAGACCATAGAAAACGTATATTCAAAAGCTAATATATATATATATATATATATATATATATATATATATATATATATATATATATATATATATATATATATATATATATATATATATATATATTACTAGCAGGGGTACTTAGATCTGACTGGGTCAAAAAGGCGAACACTAATCCTTTTTGTTCTAGTTCAGTCTTTCTTTCTCCTTCAGAAAGACCATGTACATACATCTTATGCTTTAGGAAAGGGATTGTAAGAGGTCCAGGAAGTTTCTATTTCAGCTTTCGCTGACTAACACACAGTATTTGTGCGCACCTGTTTAATATTACCGGTGACCTCAAGTGACCCTGGAGGTCAACCTCACATAGCCTATGTCCGAGCTGGAGGTCATGAAAGTCATTATGCCAATAACTGGGCTGCAGGGGTACCCGGCGTTCCCAGGGCCAAAAACGCGAACACTCTATCAGTAATCTCAAATGACCCAGATCCAAATTTTGACACCTTTAAAACCATCCTTAGGTCACCCTGATTCAGAATATATATGTGTCTGGGGATCTTTAGGCCTTGGCTTGGGAGTGACTGAAGTACAAACAACGCTGCTCTTTTATTCCGTATATATATATATATATATATATATATATATATCATTCATCATCATCCAGTCCTACATTACCCCATGAGGAGCGTAGGAGACCGGTGCGAGACAGTTGGTCCCGACATTTAAGATGAGAGTGACCAGCCTCACTCATCGCTGAGTGGCATTACATGAGCAATCAACCCCAATCACCCTTTGGATATAAACCTTCACCGGCTCAATCCGACTGGAGCGCAATTACCCACTATACCACCAGGCGCCAAAATTTGGTTATATGGTTACCACCCAGCTTAGTAAATGGTTTCCTGGTGTACAGGAAACCATATGGCTTGTCACTCAGTATAGAGTCACCCACAGGCAGAAGGACATGGAAAGAATGAAGGAAAGGAAGGCAGAAGAGGATGGAAGGAAAGAAGGATGGAAGAGAGGAAAGGGTAGACACCCGACAGCAGTACTACATCGAGTGAGTAGATGGTGAGCGCCCTCACCTACCACTGTATCTATCTATCTATCTATCTGTCTATCTATACACACACACACACACACACACACACACACACACACACACACACACACACACACACACACACACACACCGTTATTACTAATTACACACGTATATACTAAAAAAAATGTGATTATTTCATATGAATTTTATATAATTTCGGGCGCTGAATTAAAAAATGAAGACCATTTTTCTTCATCGCGCAACGTTTTCACAAAACACATTTTTCTTTTTCAGTTATAGTTTCTTATCATTTCACTCCATATATGCGTTTACACACGGATACTTTATTACAATGATAATATGTTTGAATTTAGTATTTTCTAATATTAAGCTACCGTACATGTTTAAAGCAACACACTTATTTTATTTGATAATAAGCCAGAATATAGTTGGAATACAAAACAGTGATGAGTCATACCAGTTCTGAAGTGCAGCAGACATATCTCAGTGTGACTCAGTAACTGAGTAGTGTGCATGTAAATTTCTTTCAGTGGAGTGTGTGTATTTTTTTTTTATCACAGTGATTATTATTGAAAATAGTGGTTTATTGCACTGATCCTTGGTTTATTGCACAGAAATAAGTGTCCTGGTGCTGAAACTTGGCAGAGATTATAATGCAGAAGAATGGAGACTATTTATAGATTCATCTAAAAGAAGCCAGAAAGGGGTGCTTTTTTATAATGATAAAAAATATGCATCAATGACTGTGACTCATTCTGTGCATTTAAAAGAAACTCACCAGAATTTGGCAAAGCTTGAGAAAACCAACTACAATGAACACCATGGGTTCATACGTAGGGACCTGAAAGTTCTGTGTGTCTTACTGGGTCAGCAGACAGGGTATACAAATATCTCAATGTTTTCTTTGTGAGTGGGACAGCAGAACCAAAGATTCACATTGGGTTTAGATGGAATGGCCAATTAAAAAAAAACTCTATAGCTTTCTGCCAAAAACATCAGACCTGGCTTTGTGAAAGCAGATAAAGTGCTGCTACCATCGTTTCATATTAAGCTTCTATTAATGAAGCAGTTTGTCTAAGCCCTGTCAAAAGGTGGATCCTGGTTTATGTATTTTTGCCAAAAGTTTCTTGGTT
>NC_137053.1:41707158-41717158 GCF_032717465.1 Coenobita brevimanus | reverse complement strand
GGGGGACTGTAACGGTGGAATGGAAGAGGTGGTAGCGAAGTTAGTTTTGAATGAATTAAGGGTTGACCAGAATATTTTGTCATCATTTGCATTGTTTAGTAGTTTGTTAGCTTGTCTATGTAGAATGTTTGATTTAGAAAGATTGATAATAGTTTTGGCATGGTTTCTGATATTTTTATGATAGTTAAAGGCTTCTTTGGTTTTGGTCCTTGTATAAGTGTTATAGGCTATTGTTTTATGTTCTGTTACTCTAGCACAATTATGGTCAAACCATTTAGGAGAATTACATCTTTTTCTGTAACTATGATGGGGAATAAATGTTTCCAAGCCGACTTTAATGAAATCCTGTATGTGGCCCAATGTGGAATTTGCATCATGGGAGAAAAAGGAGGTCCAAGGAACATCCAGGAGAAAATTTTGAAGTCCCTCCCAGTCTGCCCTGTCGTAGTGCCATTTAGTCGTCACGACAGGTTCAGAGCAGGAGGGTGTGGTAGGTTTGAAACTGGTGGCTTGAATCAGACAATGATCCGAGGATCCGAAGAGGGGACTTCACTTCGACATTATAATTATTTGAATTGGTTGTTAGAAACAAGTCCAATAGGTGAGGATTTTGATCGAGATTGTCTGATACACGGGTGGGTTGACTGACTAACTGGGTGAGATTAAATGAGTCTGCAAATAGCTAACATTCAAGACCAGAGTCATCAGTTCTGGGTGAATAAGTGAGCCATTCGACATTATGGACATTAAAATCACCCAGAATAGTAATTTCTGATGCAGTATTAATGTTGAGGACACTTAGTTGTGAAGACAGAGAGTCAAATAAACTCGGCTCTGAAAGGGCATTGAGGGAACGATAAACACAACAGAAATACTTAATTTTACCAAAAGAATTTAATTTGTATATGGAATAGTCGAAAAAGGGACAATTAAATTTAGTAATCTCCTCCAGGGCAATTTCTGAATTAGCAAGGCAACATACGCCTCCACTGGGTCTGAAATTTTGAATCAACATACTGTATAACCAGGAAAATTAAATCTAGCTAAATCAGAGGTGGAGCTTACTTGTGTCTCTGTCAAAAATAGCAGATCTGGGGATTCAAACTGGAGGAAATTTTGAACAGAGTTGATGTTGGAGTGAAGTCCTCTAATATTGCAAAAGAAAATTTTACTGCACTGACGAGCAGATTTAGGGCACCGCAACACTGGAGGTGGCACAGTCGCTTGATGACGACCGCAAGGGCCCTGTGCAGACGACCCAGCCCTGCCGGTGGTGGTCATCCGAGAAACCACCGCACTAATTCCCAGTATAGCAGCAGCCATGGTTCTTTTTATGGGGGGGAGAACAGGGATGTGTTGTGGAATGGGTATGATATGTAATGATAAGATCGGTGTTTTTTGGAGAGAGGATAGCTGGCTTAAGGTAATGTAATATAATGTGGATGTGTGTGTTGTGTAAAGAGGGCAGCCTGATGCCCTCCGATGTGTGAGGCAGAAAGATGTGTAACCACCTACCAAGGCCTAGGAGAAAAAATGGAATCTAGGCTATTCCTTGAGTCTCCCGTAACTTTGGCGATAATACTTCCCTGGGTGGGGCTGCCTACCCCTACTACCATAATATATATATATATATATATATATATATATATATATATATATATATATATATATATATATATATATATATATATATATATATATATATATATATATATATATATATAATGTGTGTGTGTGTGTGTGTGTGTGTATTTAAATGCACATATAAATTTTTTGTGACTCCCTCCCTTTTGTCCAACATCGTCCATCATCTGCTCCCCAGTCTCCCTTTTTAATTTCTTTTTTCATCCTTTTTACACCGAATTTCCCTTCACATCATAGTCTTTCTCTCCCTCTCGTTTCATTCTCATTTATCTTTCCATCTGCTATGCAAATTTTTCCCATCATGCATTCTCTCTCTCTCTCTCTCTCTCTCTCTCTCTCTCTCTCTCTCTCTCTCTCTCTCTCTCTCTCTCTCTCTCCTGCTTCCTCCGTGTTCGTCCATCCTTATATGTTTCCTTCCTTTGTGCATAACAATTACCAAGGCGGTCTCATCTTCTCTCCCTCTCCCTTTTCCTCTCATCTTTTCCCCCTTCCTCTTCCCTTTTATTCTTCTATTTTTCTTTTATCTTTGGCTTATGTTTCCTGTGTTTCCTATATTTCCTCTCCCTGCTTGTTCTTCATTCCTACTTCCTTACTGTTTGTCTTGCTTCCCTTTTCTTGTTTATTTTCTCTTTCTTTTAATCTCACTTCTGTCACTCTTCGGTTTGCTCTCTCTCTCTCTCTCTCTCTCTCTCTCTCTCTCTCTCTCTCTCTCTCTCTCTCTCTCTCTCTCTCTCTCTCTCTCTCTCTCTCTCTCTCTCTCTCTCTCTCTCTCTCTCTCTCTCCCTCTTGCATGATGAGGAAATGGGATATAATTTGGCTTTCATCATGACTGCAGTTCAAAAACATTACTCGTGTTAAATTTATTATAAGTGATGCCATTTTCGAATTTGGATGCGTCACATTAATTTGCTTCATGTTGCTTTCTATTACATCTCATCGCTTCATGTTATTGGACGTCACTTCACTTCCCATCAGCGTACCTCACTTTTCATAGCTTCACGTGCGTTGCATCCGTTTACGTCGTGTCAGTTCAATCCCGTTACTTCTCCTCACTTCGCTTTGCTTCTCGTCACTTCCACTTCCCGTCACTTCACTTTACATCACGTCACTTCATTTCAAGTCTCTTCACGTCAGTAAGCTACACCTCACTTCATGTCAGGACACTTGATTTCACTTCCCGTCAGTTCACTTTAATTCACTCTTCTTCATGCCACTTCAAGTTTTCTTTTCACGTCATTTCACATCAAGCTGCAGCCTTCACTTCACTTAGTCATTCCACGTCACTTCACTTCACTGCACTTTGTCACTCCTTATCACTTCAGGTCACTAAACGACACGTCACTTCACTTCTGTTCACTTCACTTCACTTAGTCATTTCACGTCCCTTCACACCACTTCATGTCACTTCACGTTGCTTTACCTTCATTTTACATTACGCCACTTCGCATCATTTCACGTCACTTGACGATACGTCACTTCTCGTCGCTTCACTTCACCTCACTTCACATCACTTTTTACGTTATTTTATTTCTTTTATTTTACGTCACTTCTCTTCAGTTCACTTTACCCTACGTTATTTCGCTTCATATAACCTCACTCCACTTACTTCACGTCACTACACATAACTTCAGTTTACGTCACCTCATTTGATTTAGTTCCCTTCATTTCATTTCAGATTACTTCATTTCACTCTCCTTCTCACCACTTCGTCAGTACGCGTCACGTCACACCCCATTACTCTCGTTTCACTTCATGTTACTTTGTCAAGTTACGCAGTTACTTCAATCTTACGTCTTTTTTTCACTTCATGTCACGTTATTTCAGTTCATGTTCCTTCATGTCACCACATTGCCTCTTCAAGTCGTTTTTCTTTACTAGCACGTCATGTCACTTCGTCACCTCTCCCCACGTCACAAGGCGTTCCTGGCTTCCCATTTTCGTTCCTTCCCATATTTTGTTTTTGTCTTCGTAGTCAAGCAACATTTTAATTGGCCCCCAGACCTGCTAGCTTAACCAAGCAAGGTCATTATTGTGGCAGCGCTAATAATTTTCCACAGTCTAACAATCCTTAAAAAATAAAAAAATAAAAAAATCTCCTCACCCAAACATTATTATTATTTGTTTTAGCAAACTGAATTTTTCCCTATGTAGACAAAATCCTTTCTTAGGTCAAAACAATTTTTTAAAACCTAAACAACGTCCTTTTTCAAAATAATTTCCTTCCCTTGCCAACCAACACCTTTTCTTAGCCAAACAGCATCCTATTGCATCCTGTCCTAACATGACAACATCCGTTCTGGAAACAAGAAACCTTTTTGTTGTAAACAATATCGTTTCTCTGTTAAAGAGCGTCCTTTCCTACCCAGACAACATTGCTCTGCAAAACATGTTTACTTAGCCACGTAATATCCAGTCCCAATTACCCGACAATCTCTCTCTCTCTCTCTCTCTCTCTCTCCTTAAGCTGGCCTACCCACCATCCTTCCTCATTCCCGTGCTATAAACAACAGAGCTCCAGAAGCCACAGCCAACATATATCCGGCCTCTGAATGGCTTCATTGTTTTCCTCTGCTGAGTTGGCTCCCAGATATATTGCCAATTAGAAGGAACCATTAGATCCAGTCTCTTTCCCCAATCCTCTCCTCTCTTATCTTTGGTGCTCTCTCTCTCTCTCTCTCTCTCTCTCTCTCTCTCTCTCTCTCTATATATATATATATATATATATATATATGTATATATATGTGGATTCATTTGTTTATATATATATATATATATATATAAATTTTTTTTGTTTATTACGAGCGGGAGAAGCGAGCAAGCGTAGCGAATCGACGTTTACTCAACGTTCAACTGAGAAATGAGCGTTGTTCAACTGAGAAATGAGCTGCCCGACACGACCCGGCCCGACTCGACCCCGCCCGACCGCGATGATTTTCAGAGTCTAATAACTTTTCTATTATGTGAGAGAAAGAGAGGAGATTCCTTAAGCAAGTATTAGATTCATTCAATAAATGTTGTTTCTAGCTATGTATTTACTCATGAGACTAGAGAAACCCCTTGGAATCCCAGCTTTCCAAGGGAATGCACCGAGGGCTTTAACTGGTTCATGCTTCTCTATGAAATCGATTTAAATCACTATGAAAGTGACACATGCGAGGTATGAGTTGTTTTTAACTTTCATATGTTGATTGCACGCGCGCGCGCATGTGTGTGTGTGTGTGTGTGTGTGTGTGTGTGTGTGTGTGTGTGTGTGTGTGTGTGTGTGTGTATTTACGTGTGTGAGAGAGAAAAAAAAAAACGTGAGAGAATGAGTATCTTAGCTCAATTATTCTTGTTATTGTTCAACTACCTCATCAGAAATGTTGAAAGTTTACATCAAGATGAAATTATGATGATAGGCATATGTACAACACTCGCTCGCTCGTCATGCGCTCACCAAGAGCACTTTACTGGTTTATTTATTTATATATCTATCAGTTTCTCTACCTATCTCTTAATTCATTTAGTATTTTAGTCTCTCTCTCTCTCTCTCTCTCTTTCGCTCGCTCGCGCCAATGTATCCGTGTAACTGCGGAACTATTCCTTTTCATTGCCAGGCTCCATGTTCATAGCATACTGTCTGTCAGATCAGTTGTCAGATTATCTTTTTTTCTAAATACAGAGCTGATTGTGTCTACCAGCCTAAAATTTCTTTGTCCCAGTTAGTCCAATACTGTTTTGCTGGCTGGTAACGCTTTCTTTTCCCTTTCATGTTGGTGCTTGCTACTACTAACCTTTTCATAAGAGTACTGCGTGTTTATTTTTTATTGCCCCTTCAAGATAAAGTTAACTAACTTAACCCATTTGTGCCAGTGGTCCTAAAAACGTCGGAATTAGGCATTTCTGCGCTTGAGGAGGGTGGGGTCAGAAACAACTTTAACCTCCTGGAGGAAAGGACGAAAAAGGAACTGAAAATAGAATCAGACAATGCGGGGAAGCACATACACCAAGCATAACAACGCGATCATTGATAGAACATGATTTGTCACCGTATTCTACTCTGATTTTCCATCGATTGCAGTGTGTCTGTTCTGTCTGTTTTGTATATCGATACACACCATTATATATATATATATATTTTTATATTTCCTACTTTATTTCTGAATAAACAGGTTCATGTGCGTGCCTGTCTCGTTTTTAACCTTTCCTTTACCAATACTTCTCATCATATTTCTCCCAGCTGTTTCATCCCCCGTCTATCATTTCCTTCTTGCAAGCTCGAAAGATCTTTTTAATTATGACGTCGAGTTTGATTTCTCGAAATCTTTTGTTTTTTCCTTCATTTACCTTATCTGTTCGTGTGTCAACCACCTTTCCTTTCACAAGATTCAACTATATTTTAATTGCTCAGAATTCGCATACGCATCCCCAACACTGACCGTTTCAAAGTACAGCACGTCTCTCTCTCTCTCTCTCTCTCTCTCTCTCTCACACACACACACACACACACACACACACACACACACACACACACACACACACACTTGCTCTGTCCATCTCCTTCATTACGGCGTCGGAAAACATGCACTCTTTATGCAAAAGCGTTTGTCTTTCGTTTACCAGCACGTCTCATTGGCTCTTTTCTCTTTCCGTCTTTATTTTTCGCTGCTTAATTATCCACTTCCCGATTACAGGCTTAAATCCTTTCTCTAAGTACGACTTCTGACAACACGCAAAAGTATAAACACAACCTACGTATATATTTTTGTCACCTCTGTTTTTTTTTCTTTTTTGTATTTTTTTTTTTTTCTGTAGGTGTGGGTGCACTTTATACACCCACTTGATGTAATGATACCTTTTGGTAACCTTACCTTCAGTGAAAAGTCAGATGTTTTCATGTAGCCCAAGTAAATCATTTATTACGATGGTTATAATTAAATGGACGCCGGATATTCTAGTGGGATAAGTTGCTCTAACGAGATGTGGCCCATATAAGTTTACATACTAGGAGTTGATGTTTCTGCTCACATAATACCAGTTAAGGGAGAACGATTCGTTTCTCATCTCAAATGCCATAGCACAGGGCCCCTACGCTAGTGGTGGATCAGTAAAAGATTCGATGCTAGACAGATACAGTATGTACACCCTCCCAAAAAAGTATCGGCCCCATAGGGTATGATGCTTGTGAAAATGAGCGAGTTCTGCAGGCACGCATGAATCTATAAATCTGGTGCTTCAAAACATATTCGGTACCACCCAGTATGTGATTATTTTTTCGATTTCGAGTTGCAATAATTATCAAAGATAATATTTTTACTTATCGCAAGATGCCCCATATCTCACACTGTTTCGTCCATGTTTCAGAATGGTACATGCCGTTAGAGGGCCGATAATTGTTTGAGAGGGTGTACATAGTTCTTTCTTCATCGACCACCTTAATCTGAGAGGTTAAAAAAATGTCCCTAAGTACAACCTGAGAAGTCACACAGTCCCTATATTATGCAACCCATTTACCTTCACTAAACCAAGTCGTATTACCTCCGCCGACGAAGTTGGAAGAGGGTATGTATTCACCTATGTTTGATTGTTTGTCCACACGATGTCTCCATAGGTTTTCAGTGAATTTCGGTGAAGTTTTGAGCAAGGGTAGGCCATGGGCCAAGTAAGAATTTATTTTAAATTGGGAGGCGGATCCAGATCCGGATCTGGAGTATCGAGCACAGTATCTCCAAAATTCTCAATGAATTTCAATGAAATTTTTGTAAGGGTGGGTCATGGGGCAAGAAAGAATGATTACATTTGGGGGTGGATCCGGATCCGGGTCCGGATCCTATGTATCCCGCAAAATATCTCCAAATGTTCTCAATGAATTTCAATAAAAAATTGAGAAAGAGTTGGCCATGGGTCAAGAAACAATTGATTAAATTTGGGGACGGATCCGGATCCTATGTATTCCACACAATATCTCAACGAATCTGGATCCCTTTTAATGGCTATGACATTGGCGGAGGTATGAGCTCGCAGAGTGCTTTCTAGTTATATTTGTTTTCACTATGGCATCACTATTAACACACACACACATATATGTTTATCTAGATATAGATAGACAGATAGATAGATGTATAGATAGATAGACAGAGATCATTAGATACAGATAGACAGATAGATAGATAGAGATAGAGAGAGAGAGAGAGAGATTAGATAGATAAGTGTTTCAGTCTCAATGACGCAAAAATATTATTGCGCAAGTCGTTCATTTTTCTTTCATAAAAATATCTCTTCCCCTGGTTTCCTGTTTTAATATTCCTGTAATAGTATATGAACAATACTTTTTTCACTCCACTGCTGTCTGAAGAATCTCAATCAGCTAGGCTAATTCATATCGTCACACTTCACTCCCAAATCTTTAAGCACAACTTTTCGTTTAACTATTACGTTCCTCAGTATTTTCATGACCATTTCCCTGCCTCACGATTTATGAAGGATTGGAAGTCAGGTATAATTATTCCCTTGTACAAAGGAAAAGGGGAAAAAGAAGTGTGTGGTAATCATAGGGGCATTTGTCTTCTTAGTATAATAGGAAAAGTGTATGGTAGGATACTTATAGACAGAGTTAGAGAAAGAACAGAGAAATTAGTTGGAGAAGAACAGGGAGGCTTTAGGAAGGGAAGAGGTTGTGTAGATCAGATATTCATTCTTAGATCTTTAGTGGAAAAGTTTCTAGAGAAGGGAAAGAAGTTGTATGCGGCTTTCATGGATTTGGAGAAAGCATATGACAGGGTGGATAGACTAGGATTGTGGAAAGTGTTAAGAATATATGGAGTAGATGGGAAGTTGTTGAATGCTGTGAAGAGTATGTACGATGGTGCGAAGGCTGCAGTGCGTGTGGATGGTGAACTAAGTGAATTTTTCTCTTTGAAAGTTGGTTTGAAACAGGGATGTGTCATGTCTCCATGGTTGTTCAATCTGTACATGGATGGGGTAATAAAAGAGGTACAAGGTAGGGTAGTGGATGTTGGAGTGGCCCTGGTGAGAGAGGATAGTGTTTGGAAACTCCCTGTACTGTTGTTTGCAGATGATACTGTGTTGTTGAGTGAAGACGAAGGGGAGCTGCAAGGCTTGGTGGATGAGTTTGAGAGAGTGTGTAAGAAACGGAACCTAAAGGTGAATGTAGGGAAGAGTAAAGTGATGGTCTTTGAGAGAGGAGAAGTTAGTGAATGTACAGCGAGGTTAGATGGTGAGGTTTTGGAAAATGTGAGTACGTTTAAGTATTTGGGTAGTGTGATGAGTAAGGATGGAGGTTTGGAGGGTGAAGTGCTTGAAAGGGTACAGCAGGGAAGAAAGGTTGCTGGTTCCTTGAAAGCAGTGATAAGAAACAGGGAAGTGAGCATGGAAGTGAAAAAGTTACTACATGACAGTATTGTGATACCAACTCTAACGTACGGAAGTGAAGCTTGGACATTGTTGGAAGGACACAAGTCAAGAGTGAGAGCAGTGGAAATGAGTTATTTAAGAGGAGCCTGTGGAGTCACGTGGAGAGACAGGCTGACGAATGAGGATATAAAGGAGCGTTGTGGTGTGGATGTGGATGTGATAGGAAGGGTATGAGGAACACACTGAGGTGGTTTGGCCATGTGGAGAGGATGGAGGGTGAAAGACTGACGAAGAGAGTGTATGTGAGTGAGGTGGAGGGGGGAAGAGGGAGGGGGAGGCCGAGGATGAGATGGAGGGATGGGGTGGAGAGGTATATGAGAGAGGGGTGTGTGAGTTGGGAGCAGGGCAGTGAAATGGCGGGGGACAGGGCGATTTGGAGGCGATTTGTTTGTGGCCACCCCAAACGGGATTGAGGCGTCTGGCAATAGATAGATAGATAGACGATTTATAATACCTCTTTGCATACCTACTCTACCACTGTCCTCTGACAGCCTGGAACCATCTTTTGTACGGTATTGTGTTTGATTTATGTACCGAGATTACTTTTAAATTAATAGCATGCTTCCTTATGTATAATTATTTTCTGTCTTTCCCGTATTTATCTTTTTGTACCACACTTTATCACCTTTCTCTAAAAGCTCGTACCCTCTTTCATCACGACCTCAGAAATCAGTCAGGCAAAAACTCTTTACGCAACGCTTTCGTTTCAAGCGCTCGTTTCATTATCTTTTTTTTTTTTATTATTATTTACTCTCTTCATTTCCTCTTATCTACCACTTCCATCTCACAGGCTTCACCCATTACTTTTTACGCCCTCAGAAATCACACAAAAACTCTTTACTGGACAGTCAGGGTACCTTTCGTCTACCAGTTTACCTTCGTGTTTTTGCGACCATTTTTCCTTACCTTTCTACTTAACTTCCCATTTTCCGCCCCATAAGAC
>NC_137053.1:41677158-41704658 GCF_032717465.1 Coenobita brevimanus | reverse complement strand
TAATGCCCTGGTGTACTTACTGTGCAAGTGTAGTATGTGAAACAACTTTACGTGAGTGCCAGCGTGATGAATCTTTTAGGTAGCGGTGATGGTGTTCTTCCTTTAATTTCTCGGTATCAGACACTCGGCTCTTTCTGCAGCTCAGTTTATACCCTTGACAGTCAGAACATACTGCATATTACGTTGCTTTACCCTACACAGCTTTTCTTTACATACATTTTCAAAAGTTTACATATTCATTATTATCCTTACCGTCAGCTCTAGCAAATTTCTGTCTTCCTGTGTTTCTCTGTTCCAGCGATGAAGCCTCACGTTTTATTTGTTGTCCCTTGCAGTCGTGTTCACCCTCATATTCAATAAATTTTCGCACTCACACAATACATCACACTAACCAGACATATGATAATCTGCAATGATGATTTTATTCCTCCGTGTCGCCCATCGCCAGACACCTTCACTCACGTCGCTAGAGCTTCACCAGGACCAAAATGATGTGGGTAAAAGTATATGCATCGATCTTGCTTTGAAGAATAGCTCCTTTTACAGGTGAAATTTTCTTGCACTCTCTGGCATATTTCGTCCAAGGATGTACCATCATTTATCTCTTTCTCTTTTTTAGTTGAGTCACTCCCTCTCCCTCTCCTAAAGTCTGGCGATGACATGCTGTTGTGCTTATTGATCCAGGTTTATGGACTCCTCAGTAATGCGTTTGCAGGAATTCTGATTAATGCCCTCTGCTGAAAGCATTCTTTCTAACCATAAGGAATGTTAATCTTCACTGAATACCATGCTTGTAACTGGTTCTGACCAATCTGATATACTTGAGGAATACATATGAGTTATTAGATTCCGGTGCCCTGAACCAGACGCAATTGTAAGCTCCGTCCTTGCATTATTAAATCCAGCGAGTCTTAAGTTCCATCACCTTTAGTCAGGTAAATGGAGCCAGGGTACTGGGAGATTTTCGGTACTCTCTGTCAGGCTCAGTCCACTGCGCCGTCACGGAAGACACGCTGAACTCCAACTACTGTTTAATGAAGCGTGCTTGTTGTGTCCGAGTAAGGGGTTTTGGTGGTTCATTCCAGCCCAGACAAATTACTCCGCTCTAAACGTCATTTCCTACAATACATCAGGTCGAGCGTATCCTGCCTTCATTCATCACGTCCTAAATGATGAACTGTCACGAGAATGAATAATTTCACCTCACATCTGCATTCGGGACTTTAAAAACAGAAGAATACGTCAGGTCAGATAAAATATGATGGTCCGGTGCGCGGTGTTATTGGGCGAGGCTGTTATATTGAATTGTAAATGTATGAGCGCAAAAGTACACAAAAATTGCGTGAAAAATATGCTAACTGGTTTTATACGGTGCGGTGCGGTGAATCAGGTTCAGCTGGTGCGTTCACTTGGCGCCCCAACATTTCTGATATAAACGCAGGAATGTTATGTCCAGGAACTTACTGGCCGGGCACACGCAACCAGCCTTACGAATGAACCTGCGAGAACAGACAGCTACGCACGCACCAGCACATACGCACACATAAATCGTCCATGTGTGACCATTCCCAACCCTCTAACTATCGTCCAATTGCTTTAATATCCTGTAACTCAAAAGTTTTCGAGTCAGTTCTTAGTAGAAAAATTTTAAAGCCTCTTTCCTATCACAACCTTCTTTCTGATCGTCAGTATGGGTTCCGTCAGGGACGCTCCACTGGTGATCTTCTCACCTACCTCTCAGACTCCTGGTCATCCTCATTTCGGGACTTCGGAGAAAGCGTTGCCATTACACTTGACATCTCAAAGGCTTTCGATCGAGTCTGGCATAAATCTTTAATTTCCAAACTGCCCACTTACGGTTTCTATCCTTCGATCTGTGCCTTCATCTCTAGCTTTCTTTCTGGTCGTTCTATAGCCACTATTATAGACAGCTATCGTTCTTCTCCGAGATCTATTACCAGTAGTGTTCCTCAGGGCTCTATCCTATCACCAACTCTCTTCCTTTTATTTATCAATGACCTTCTAAGCTGTACATCTAACCCTATCCACTCATGCGCTGATGACTCCACCCTTCACCTTTCCATTCGGTTCCCGCAACGTCCAACTCAGCAGTTACCTCAGCAAACAAGGGATGAGGCAATGGCACACCTAATGTCTGACTTGGCTCGTATCTCTGACTTGGGAAAAAATAATCTTGTTTTTAATGCATCAATGACCCAATTTTTACACCTATCAACCCGACAAAAACTTCCACAGGTATCCCCACTAATGTTTAATAATATTCAGCTTAATCTTGCATCATCCTTGAACATGCTTGGGGTTTCATTTACTCGAGACTTATCTTGGAAAGATCATATTACATCTCTTGTAAAATCTGCTTCCAAGAGATTAGGCGTGCTAAGCCGTCTCCGTTCCTTCTTTACCCCTGCACAATTGTTGACTCTATACTGGAGTTTTATCCGCCCTTGTGTGGAGTACAACTCTCATGTGTAGGGAGGCTCCCCACATACAGCTCTTCTCAGTATGGTGGAGTCATAGGCTTTTTGTCTCATTAACTCTCCTCCTCTTACTGACTCCCTTCAACCTCTGTCTCTTCGCCGCACTGTTGCATCTTTATCTCTTTTCTATTGCTACTTCAATGGTCACTGCTTCTCTGAACTGTCTGCATGCATTTCTCCACCTCTAAGACGGGCGCGTAGCACCCGTCTAGCAGCAACCTCTCTTCCCTTTTCTGTCCAACTCTCTAAAGCAAGAGTTAACCGTCACTCCCAGTCCTTCAGTTATGCAACAGGTCAACTCTTGAACTGTCTCCCTATGTTTGAATTTCCTGCTTCCTATGATTTGCAGTCTTTCAAATGCAGTGTGTCCAGCCATCTCGAAGTGATCGGATCTTGAATTTAGCTCTCTCTTGTAGTTTGTTTTTCTCTTGGAAGGAACAATTTTGTTGGCTCGCAGCCTTTGGTTCCTTCTTCCTCACATAGAAAAAAAAAAATGTACTCCCTCCCAAAAAAGTATCAGCACCTTTGTGTACGATGGTTGTGAAAACGAGCAACTTCCGCAAACACACACGAGTCTATAAATGTGGTGCCTCAAAACATTACCACCCAGTAAGCTAATGTTTTCGCAGTTTTGAGTTCTAATAATTACCAAAGATCATCTCGGCATTTATAAATACAGGATGCCCCAAATATCACAATGTTTCATCCATGTTTCAGAATGATACGTGCGGGAAGAGTGCCAATACTTTTTTAGGAGGTTGTACACCGTATCTTCTTTTGCTTTATTCATTTACTGTGTGTGTGTGTGTGTGTGTGTGTGTGTGTGTGTGTGTGTGTGTGCGTATAATGACTTGCACACACACACACACACACACACACACACACACACACACACACACACATCATTACTCAAGGGCTGAATTTAACACCGGTTACAATTCTGCACAATTTCGACCCACGCTCGTGCAGACCCTTATTGCACAGCACACAGATAGATGGGTGTGCATAACATTCATGCAAGCACATACCAGCTATGCACATTACACCGCATTCCACAGGATTTGCAACATAATGCACACAGAAAATATTTTCCCTTACCCAATCAGCTCTGGATGCAGTCTCATTAAACGTCTCTTTGTCATCATATAATTTCACTCAGTTATCTGGAAAAACTTTTTCTGTTGTCGAATCGCTTCCTTTCATGCACCCTTCTCCTCGGCGACATCCCTCTTCTACTGTCACAGCGCGATTATGATCATCAGCGTTATTATCGGAGTTATTATCGTCATAGTCATCTTTTTCTCGCTCAGTCTGTAGTCATCTTTTCTCTCTCTCATTCTATAGTCATTTTTCTTCTCGCTCATTGTATATACCGAGTACCTCAATTTTTTTGTGTTCATCCCACTGACGGTGCATGTTTTGTCACAGTATGCTCATCAGTGTAATAGGTTTCATCAGCATCACTATCGTCATCGCAAACATCACTTTTCTCGCTGCATTTGTTTTCGAGTATCTTCATTCCCCCCTTTCTCTCCAGTTTTATTGTCATCTATAGTCGTCGTCAGCATCATCATCATCAGCAGCAGCAGCAGCATCTTTCTATCCTCGTGATGTAATCATATTCTTTTATGCAGCCTGACTTATATCCCTCGTCCTCCCCTTTATCATCATCATATATTCCTCATGTTGTCACGTTGATCAGTTCTTTCATACACCCTACCCAACCTCCCTCTTCTCCTTTCTAATTATCATCATCATCATCACCACCACTTTTCTCACGTCCCAGTTCGCCACCTCCCCTCTTGCTCTTCTTCAAACTCTTGCTTCCGTCCCCTTGTCGTCACTAAGACCAGAGCGAGTTCTTTGTGTCCTGTTCAGCTCAAATTACACACCTGGCAGACTGGAAAGCGCGTAATACCACAAAATTATGCCCTCCACGCAACCGGACCGCCAGCCACCACACGTTTTATTTAACCGGAGGCGACGGGCGTGACGAATGCTGGACAAGGAGGGAGGATAAAGCCGTCCAATATGACGCAGTACAGGACGGGCGTGAGGCTGCGAGAGAATGGAAGCTTTTAACCCTGTGAATCCAGACGTATATTTAATATTACATACTTGCTGTAACCCCTTCTGCCCGAGGACGTACAGCTATGAGCAAAAGTTGATTAACAGTCCTCTTCCAACTCTATGTCCTTCCTTCCATATTTCTTACTTGATCCCAAACAACAGCGAGCATCCTGCCATCTCATACACCTTTGTCGCGTGCATCATATCGTTATCACATGAAAACTGTTCATGCAGTACCATCTATTACCATAGTAATTAGCAATGTCGGTTAATTTTTGCTCGTGGCTACGCTATTAATTGTTTTTTACTCACACCAGACGTTTTGTTTACCCAAGAAGAGCTCCCTCAGGGTAACGAGGTTTACCAGCGCCTTGTGCACTAGGCCTGCATATAAACATGTACCATAATAAAATCGTCTCGTGTTATAGCTATGAATATGAAAAAGACTCCACCGTAATGAAGGGACTGAGTTATCGCTGGGATCAACTTGTGAGAGACAGAAAACGTGAATTTCTGGCAGGCTCCCAACACCTTTGTGCCGCTTATTTGGTCCCGCCTCTGTTTCTTCTTGGTCGATTTGTGAGCAGTTTATTTCACTTAAATTCTCGAAACCTTCATCAAAACGAGGGTCTGGCCACACGCACCCCTGATTTATCAACCCGTTGGCTGCGAGAAGTTTCTGCAACCTGGACAGTATCATCCGTCGTCTATCTATATATCTATCTATCAGTCAGTTTATATATCGTATCTGTTTATTGTCAGCCGCCCTAATTCCTGGGTAGGGTGGCCACAAAAGAGTCGCATCTATGTCAGCCTGTCCTCAGCCATTATGTTACCTTCTCACCAGCTCACACCACTATCTCATAAAATACTCCACCGCTTCCTCGGTCTCCCCCTTCCCCTCCCCTCTCCATCTCACTCACGCACTTCTAGTCAGTCTTTCACTCTTCATTCTCTCCACATGACTGGAATATAATGAAAAGTTCTGTTTTCTGTGCCAAAATATTATTCGTGTTTGATTTTAATATTTTTTAACTCATAGGAAAATCTTTGAGCACAGGCTAATTGTTTAATGTGACTCGAAATATAACACAAAGTACAGTATTCGTAGCCAAGGGTTAAACAGATAAAGAATGTTAAACTGATACTCTTTCTACATCATTTTCACTCAATATAATCTCCATATTTTGACCATGTATATTCCAGTGTTTCAGTGTTCGTTTCTGCTGTTGATTCCTTCCCACTCTGTAGAGGCTTATTAGTCGAAAAATGTGTTAGGATGATAATGATGATGAAGCAAATCCCCCTGAACACTTTTATTAATGGAAGCCATCAAGAAGTACTTAATTCAAAAGCAACGCCTTCATCACTCCGTCGTCATTTATATTCCATTCTTGCATATGCCACCTTGAATATTGAGCAAGAGATTAACACAGGCATACAAAGCTAGTCGGGAAGAAGTGCTTTGGAAAGGCTGTAGACAGTGGCATTGTCATTTTCCGGACGGTGCTACAAGAAAAATAAATACGGGAGTCGAAAAACTGGGCAAAGTTATGATGAAAGAACTATAGTGTATTTTTGAGACTGTCGGGTTGTTTTACGTAGCGAAGGAGAGATGCCTAGTATTGACGCGATATGTGAAGGTATATCTAACCCTCTAGTTCGAAAAACCTCTCCTTAGCTAAATGACGTGGATTTGGAAGGGATCAAATTTAAAAGGACGTCACTGTACAGAGAGGTTGGGGGACAGGGAGATGTATCGTTATGAAGGTGCTGAAGAGAGTTTTCACGCTTACCACCCAATGACTTTTCCCACCAGCCAGTGAAACAGAAAAGACTTGTCCAAACACAGGAGCACGGGGGCAAACACTTCACCTGCTTGCAGCGGCTTAGGTCAGGTGGACGCCAGTGTAACGCACGGTAGCAAAATATATCTTATTAGGTGATTCGATCTAGTTTTGGTCGTATTTCTTTCCTAATAGACTTGTTAATATAAACTTTACTCTTCTGGTAGGAACAGTAATACATCCCGGCAGAGAACGATAAAAATCGTAGTTAAGCATGGATATTAGAGGATTGCATCAATTTTTTGTTTGTTTCTATCATTGTATTAATCTCATACTTCCTGATTAATGATGCGTAATTCAAAACTCCAAGCATTAGCACACAGCACACAGTAAAGAATCCTACCGAAGAAGTCTAAGACTATAAATAGAGGTGAAATGAAAATTCTTTTGGTTCGAACTGTGACACTACCAGCACCAAAATAAAGAAGAGAATGAGAGGCAGGAGACCAATGATGGTGAAGTATCCCGGCAGAGAATGATAGAAAAAACAAGAGACCCTGGGAATGAAAAACATAGGAGACCTGAGGCAGTTTATCCCACAACAAAAATAGTAGAAACGTAGTTCTGGAGAATCAGGGAAGTTTCTGAGGGAGGGAGGGGAGATTTCGTGGAGAAGGTAGAAAAGTTTTGAGAAGGAGGAGAGGTTCTCGAGTTTATGGATAGATTGAGAAAGGTTGTGGGGAAAAGGGAGAGAGTTTCTGTAGAAGTAACCGTTCTGAGGAAAGGAGAGGCTTTCTGAAGATGTGGAGAGAGGTTCAGGGGAAGGAAAGAGAGTTTCTGTTGAGATGAGGATAGGCTTGTGAGGCCGACAGTAGTGGCCACAGTTCAGCTTCTGGATGCTCCCCCCTCCCACACTACCGACTCACACTTTCTGATGGTCAATATATCAGCCATTGAGGCACAAGACGCTCGCCAACATTTTTCTTCCTCGCTCAACCAACCAGAAAATCCCAAATTCTTCTTTTCTGTAGGAGAGCCGCAGGTCGTGTGGTGCTGAGGGCTTCTCACTCAATGACCTTGGTGAAGATCTTGACTCTGGTGATGGAAGCAATATTTTCAGTGGAAAGAAACGCTGGGATGTCAGCTGAAAAGACAGCAAGAAAAAGCAGCCAGAAGTAGCTGGACATTGATATATATATATATATATATATATATATATATATATATATATATATATACCAGGTATTTTTTCTGAGTTGTTAATGTTCAAGTCACTATACATATCATCAGTATGTTGCTGGTATACATTTTTGGGTTCAATCTCGCACGTATATCAGTGGCCACAAACCCACTGTCCAGCCAGCAATTTAATCGGAAACTTTATTTGCTTACCTTTTTGGGGTATGAAAGATGGGCGTTTGATGGTGTGTGTCTTATCTGGTGGTGGCGATAAGTTGCCGCCGCTGGTAAGGTGTGAGCCATACTTCACCCTCCGTGCACAGTGGTAGCCCGTAGTTACTGTCAAGGGATGGACGATGGCTGCACCCGCTGTTGATATACTGAACGATTATTGTGTTGCAGAGGGCTGATATGTTGCCATGGCCGGCTGCGGTGCCGTGCCTTAGCGGGAGATCAATATGGCACAATATATGCGACACTGAACGATCGATGCTCGCCGAAACGATTAGTATCCCACGTAATGCATTGTGATGACCCGTGATCCACGACCACCCATGATAGTCAGGACTCGATCTAGTTGGTACTGATGTGTGACTTTTGACACACACACACACACACACACACACACACACACACACACACACACACACACACACACACACACACACACACACACACACACACACACACGCACGCGCGTGCGTCAGTAATTTTATAATTTTATAATGCTCACTGATACTGCAGATCACTTCTCAATACTTTCTCAATTCAAACTGCAATTTCCGAAACAACTCTCCCAATTTATTTATATAAGATGTATAACAAATAAATTTTTTTTCACATGTCCGACTCAGGGCAATGTCTTCAGGGCCTGCTTCTCGGGGACAGTGATCTATCCCAAGGCCCCGTAGTCCTCCTACACCTCCACATGTCACCACTTTGGCGCTAACACCCACCGTCCATATTGAATACATGCTAGGGCTGTCTCATACAGGACTGGTGTGTTGGTATTAGCTGGGGTATTTTTATGACATGTCGGCGGGTCATCTGGTAGATCAGGAAAGTCTGCTTTTAGGAAATTCAAATCCTTAAATTGTTCCCTGCCCCAGCCGGGATTCGATCCTGGGTCCTTTAGGACTGCAGGCCGCCTCTCTACCGAATCAGCCACCGCTGTCTTGGAATTATACTGTCCCAACGAATCACACAATCTGTGTTTACATCATTTGTGTATGTTATTTCAGAAACTGTTTCCAATGAAATAGATTATTTTGAACCACAAGAGTAAACAAAGGCCGTACATTACCCTGGCCTTGAAAAAAATAGAAAAAAAAAAAAAAAAAAACAGATTCGAGAGATTAGCGAATAAATGGCCATTAACATTTAGAGAAACCTACAGAATCTATAGAAATAAACTGACATGCATTATAAGAGCTGCCAAAAATAAATTTAAGGAGAATCAAGGTATTCTAAGTCTCAATGGGGAACTGCTAATCCAATCCTTGGTAGACAATCTGATACATCTAATAAACAATTAATTAAGCTGAAACCACCCTTTTTTTTTTTTTTATGGTAGGAAGAAAGAACTAAAGGCCACGAGCCCGCAAACCGTTCCTTCCAAGAAAAAAAAAAAATACAAGAGAGAGCCAAATTCAAGATCCGGTCTTTTCGAGATGCCTGGACACGTTATGATTGAAAGACTGGAGAGCATGGGAAGTAGGAAATACTGACAGAGGGAGACAGTTCCAGAGCTGACCTGTTGCATAAATGAAGCACTGGGAGTAACGGTTAACTCTTGCATTAGAGAGTTGGACAGAAACTTGATAAGAATTTGCTGCTAGACGGGTGCTACTTGCCCGTCGTAGAGGTGGAGGGATGCAAGCAGACAGTTCAGACGAGCGGTGACCATTGAAGTAGAGATAGAAAAGAAATATAGATGCAACAGTGCGGCGAAGAGACAGAGGTTGAAGGGAGCCAGTAAGAGGAGGAGAGTTGATGAGACGAAAAGCCTTTGACTCCACCTTACTGAGAAGAGCTGTATGTGGGGAGCCTCCCCACACATGAGAGTTGTACTCTACACAGGGGCGGATAAAACCCGTGTATGAAGTCAACAACTGTGCAGGTGTAAAGAAGGAACGGAGTCGGCTTAGCACATCTAATCTCTTGGAAGTAGATTTTACAAGAGATGTAATATGATCTTTCCAAGATAAGTCCTGAGTGAATGAAACCCCAAGCATGTTCAAGGATGATGCAGGATTAAGCTGAATATTATTAAACATTAGTGTGTACTACCGTGGGAGATTTTTTTGGGCTGATAAATTTAACGAACATTTCTTAAGGTTAGGAAATTCATTGCCTATGATATTACTGATAATTATGCTCAGCATTTGGGCAACCTTGTTGCATTCTCTATGTACCTGACTCAGCACGTTAAATTGAAATAGACAAATACTAAAAATCTATCAAATCTACCTCCTCTAGTTATGATGACACTCTACCCAAACTTTTAAAGTGTGTCACATCCTCTGTCGCTGTTCCATTAACTCACATTATAAATCTTTAAAACCGGACTTTTTTCAGTATTTCCAGATGAACAGAAAAAGGCCAAAGTAACCCCACTCTATAAATGAGGATGTAAAGACAATGTTAATAACTATCAACCCATTTCTTTACTCAGAGCGTTTAGTAAGATTTTTGGGAAGGCAATTTCCACACACCTGGTAAATTTCCTTGAAAGTAATTATCTGCTCTTCGACAATCAACATGGGTTTCGATCTCACCACTTTACATAGTTTGCAATATTACACTTTGTTTATGAAGTATACAAATATTTAAACGATAAATTTTATGTAGCTGGTGTGTTTACTGATCTCTCAAAAGCCTTTGATTCTCTAAATCACTACTTGCCTTTGGATAAACTTGAACACATAGGCACCAGAGGTATTCCGCAACAACAATTTAAAGGTTGTATTGAAAACAGTTCACAGACTGATTATTGCAATTCTGTCTATTCCTTTTCTAAACCTATAACCAAGGATGTACCACGGGGATCGATTTTAGGGCCTCTTCTTTTTCTTATATATATAAAAATGATGTAACAAGTGCTAGCTCTATATTTATATTCACTATTTTTGCTGATGACACTAACCTCTTACTAGCTGTTAAAAATAATGGCTCATTACACTTACATTTACATTTTGAATTAAATCTAGTAAACCAATGGGTACAGTGCAACAAACGAAATCTGAATACTGAAAAAAAACAAGTTATTTACTTTTCCAAATCGATCAGTAAAGAATGTTATGCATCCATTATTATAAGAAGGGCGGTTAATACAACGTGTTCATCATGCTAAATTTCTTAGTGTTATCATTGATGAGAATTTAAATCAGCGCTTTCACTTCAGTGAGGTATGCTTGAAAACATCAAAAATTTTTGTGGTGTATTATATAGGGTTTTTCATCAACTTACAACTGCAGCAATGTTCACTACATATAACACATTATGTTACCCTCATTTCGTCTACTGTGTCTCCATATGGGCTTGTACTTGGCCATCATTCTTACATAAATTAACAAAAGCCCAGAATAAAATGTTTAGATGCATGGTTTTTATGGGAAAAATTGATTCAATAAGCCATATACACTCCATGCTGAATCTACTAAATTTTAAATCTATTACAGAATATTTCCTGGTATTATTAATCTATAAAAATGCAAAATTCTACTCAGGAAGTAAAGTCTTAAAATTTATAAATAATATTCAAAACACTACAGGTAATATAAACAATATAATCTGTCCACAGTTCCGTACAACCCTCTTTAAGAACAGTGTACTATATCATGATCCTGAACTACGGAATTCTTAACTCACCGATATCAAACGTCTTATCAGTACAAGTATTTTACAACAGTTAAAAAAAAAAGCAAACAATTACTTAATCGGCAAAACACAGTGCCCTAGGGTGATAAATATACAACATATGTGTATCTGTATATGTACGGTATGTGTATTTGAATGTCTTCATTGGTTTATCCATTTGCATGTATGTTTGCATCTACTGTAAATATGATGTATTCCATAATTTGATGTTGTTGTATTCATAAGGTATATATAAGTTGCTTGTATCATACTGTATACACTTATTATTCTTAACTAAATTTTGTCTGTCGAAGAGCTTCGGCTCAACAGACCGTGCCTACAGTATATTATTCTATATGATGCTCATTGTATTGATTATGAGAAATAGCAGTAAACATTACTTACTTGCTTACTTGTTTACACACACACACACACACACACACACACACACACACACACAAAGCGACTGTTGAATGTTGCATCCTGGCCAAAAATTAGAATGTTTTCCTTGTCAGTGTCGTACTGTATTTGTTTTGTGATCGTCTTGCTTCCACAGGTACTGTAAATGTGCGTTTGGTTAATCTTGATGCTTTCCCTGTTTGTGTCGTCTTCGCGACTTTTAAACGAAATGTCTCTTTCACATCTGCTTTCATACAAGGGATAAAAAGGAAAATATGCTTCAAAACAGAGACATATATCGTTTATAATTCTAACCTGGAAGAAGAAAAAAAAATAAGTCCGAGGCAAGAGAGTACAACAGTGATCAGGACCGATTCATACCCACCTTGCTCTGCTTCCAAAAATGTAGGACATATTTTCCATGACGGGGGAGTAGGACGACGTGCTCTGACCTTCGAGACCAAAGTGAAATTGAATATTCTTGTCGTTCGGATGAGGGAGAGGAGCCATGCGAAAGATTTAAGCTGAGGAAGGGGGTGGGGGATGGGGTGGTGGATGAATAGTTCCAGGCGTTCCCGACACCCAAAGGAAGCCTGGGTGATTCACGGTTCACACGTGTCGCGATCAAAACTTGGCGGCACGCGAGCGAGAAAGATGACAGAGAGGAGGGAAGTGCAAGCAGCTGGCAGGGCTCACCAGCATGTGATTTATAACCCCATAATCCTTGGACCATTAACGCGTCGGCGGATGGAGGGAAGTAACTGCTTGTAAACCTCATCTATAGTCCTGTCTGTAAGATTTACCTCAGCTCTGGCGTAGTTTGTTCACAAACCTAGGTCGAGGGTGAGTTCTGGTACAATGGGATCGTGAGTTTAACGGACTAACTGTACTGTTAACCACATCTACATTCATGTATGTAAGTTTTGTTTAGTTGTGTAATATTTCAAACATATCTAATGGTACGAAGGAAGGATGGCAAGTAAAACGCGATCAGTAAAAATTGCAAAAGAGGCAAGTATTTCCAGAGGGAGGATAGATGATTTGCGGGGTATATATCATGAGAGAAAATGGCATAATTCCAGGACGGGGTAATTGATTAGTTATACTTCCATATCTTAGTACAAACTTTCATCAGAATGTGATTATACAGAGATAATTATGATTTCAATTTTATTCTGTATTCTAGGGACAACTAGATCAGCTGCAGAGAATCAAGAAGACAATCAACATTTTAAGAATGAAGGAATCAGTGCTTGTATAGTCGTTACGAAACTGATGAACGAAAAAGAAACCTGATCTCTTTTTAGTGTTTTCAGGAAAAAGATGAAGCAGATATGACCGTGTATTGTCTTCTGATTGCGTATAAACTTTCCACAAAAATCTTGATAATCGAATTAGTTCTACAGCAGAAGAGAACCAGATCTCACGGTGGTTACTCGATAACAGACCGTACTCAAGATATTAACCAAGTGATTTTAAAATTTTCAGAAGGTAAGAGACTTTTGGTCATGTCATTTTTGAATATGTGGAAGCATTTGATTCAACTGAAACAGTTACAGTGATGAGAGCAATTTAAGGACAAGGTGCGGAAGAAACGTAATTTCAAGTACTAGAAACTGCCTATACAGCCAGCACCTGTAAGATAAAGCTACCAAAAAATACCAGTGAGAGAGAGGTGTTAGACATGGAGACACAATTACAGCAATGTTATTCTTTTCAAAAATTTAGATATGGATGGCAATGGAATAAGTAATAATGGAGAATGATTGGACAATCATCAGTTTGCTGAAGAAAATATTATTTTTTGTAAGTGGCCAGGAAATTAAGAGAAATGATAGTTAAACTGAACAGGGAGAGTCTAAAGACAAGCTTGAAGAGTATATGAAGACGAAAGATATGTTTAATTAATATGTTCACTCCATACAGGTAATAGTATGAAAGAAGTACAATGTATTGAAGAATTCTTACACTGAGAACAGGCAGACCAGATTCCCTTCAGATAATAGTATGAAAGGACGAAGTATAATGTACTGGAGAATTCATACACATAGGACAGGCAGGCCAGACAGTTTGAGTTCATGACTACGAAATCAATCGAAGAATGAAGATGGGATGGAGGAGCTCTAGTAAACTGATTATTACAGAAATTATAACCCATTGCCTTTACATAAAAAAGGACGATTATGCAACTGTTGTTTCCTTCCTTTTCTAACTTATGGGTTAGATACATATAATCTTAATAAAAATCTTAAGGGTG
Organism: Coenobita brevimanus; assembly: GCF_032717465.1. Classification (NCBI taxonomy): domain Eukaryota; kingdom Metazoa; phylum Arthropoda; class Malacostraca; order Decapoda; family Coenobitidae; genus Coenobita; species Coenobita brevimanus. The sequence continues at coordinate 41,690,610 of NC_137053.1, read as the reverse complement.
CTGAATGAGAGTGGAAGGGATACTGTCAGGTGTCACACAGAGAGGTAAAAAGAAAGCTGCTTGGGGAAGAGAACAGGTGAAAGTAGATGTGAGCAGGCCACGTCCTTCGCAGAGCGGATAACAGATGAACACTCAAAGTAAGTAGGCAGAAACCCAGAGATGGAATGAGGGGATGAGGCAGAGGATTGCATGAAAGGATGGAACGAACTAACAGGCAGTAAATCAGAGTGGAAATAGATTGGAGAGGCCTTCGGTATGCAGTGAATTAATCGTTTGTGTGTGTGTGTGTGTGTGTGTGTGTGTGTGTGTGTGTGTGTGTGTGTGTGTGTGTGTGTAAAATAATCCGATAAGTCGCAGCGCCTGACCTTATCGTCAGAATTCCCCATTCAGTCTCGTCCGTTATTTTTTAATTTTCTTTCCACTTTCTTCCATTTACTCGCCTCATCAAGGGACCTCATCACCATGCTGAAGGTAGCCACAATCGTTCCACGTCCCTCATTAAGTGCCATTATTTCCTCACATCACTCTGCCCAACACACAGTCTCACCCTATCATCACATATCACTCTCTCATAGCACAAAGCCTCTACCATACTTCGTCACAACATTGCCTCAGTTTTTCATCACACCATATCATTTCCTTTCATCTACGCCGCCTTACCATTCCAGCCCACCTAACCGCACCACACCACACCACACCACACCGGCTCACTGCATCAGACCATTATTTTGTCCAATCACACCACCAAATAGGTAGGTGGTGGTCCAGTGGTGGAGGAAGTGACTGCTGAACATACGATAACTAGATCAATCTACGTCTGAGTTCGGCAACATCTTGAGGTGTTAAATTTCATTAAAATAGTCTACACACTTTTCTGTGAGGTCCACTAACATGTCACAGAAACACCTCGTTCATACCACAACAGTATCCTTAATGAGCCATTCATAGCATGTTTCAGTAAGTATAGCTGATTTGTAGAAGGTACACACAGTGTATCTAAAAGGCTAGAGGTCACAGGCAGTGAGAAATAACGAAAAAGGAAAACAGTCAGTTAAGAAAATGCCTTCCTTTTCCACTGCCAATGACCTCCAGTCTTTTGAAATTAATATATCGAGGCATCGTAATGGAAGGATCTAATCACTGGCTTCCATTAGGCTGCACTTACTTGAGAAGAGACAAAATTTTCAGGGTCTCACTTACTGGCTCCTTCCCTTCTCCCGTATAAGAAAGTGGAGACATGTCAGGGTGTGTGACACCCTCTGTTGTTGGTGTGTGGTGGAAATGATGGATATCAGGCAATGGGAAAAAATGTAACACCATCTTACTACTACAGGTCCACGAGATGTCTCCTCAAAATATCATTTGCCCAACCACCAACCATCCTTCCCACGCCTCCACCTGTCCTTCTACGAATAACATGAACCTGCATCACACCAAACAACAATATCACACCAACTCATAACACTACACCACAACAGTTCAGTACACTTCACGGCCACATCACACCACTTCATCAGACCTCACTGATTTGCGTCATCACTCCATCACCTCACCATCACATTGCGTCGTACAGCACCACATTACCCCATCAAAACACAATAACACACCACACAACAACTTACCACCAAGCCACAACTCCCCACACTCCAACAACACTCCACCACAACATTTCAACACTATCACACCACATTATAGTGCACCACACATAATCCCATGGAGTACAGTACAAAACCAGATCACACTACACCATACCACACAACACCACACTTCACAACACCACCTCACCATACCAGCCCATTACACCATCACGCTAAACCAAATCACACCACACTATATCATGCCGCATCACCACACCATTTCATCACTGCACGTCACATCATCACGATACCATCCCCTCCCTGCACCACGCCACACCTCACAACAACATCACCTTCTGGTACTACACCTCAAAACCCTACACCACAGCACAACGCATGACACCTCCCAACACCACACCACACCACCATCACCTAACAGTACCACACCATACCACACCACATCGAATCAATATGACCTTCCTACACCACTCCACACCACATCACAATAATATCCCTTCCATACGCAACACCACACTGCATCACACAACGAGACCATCCCCTGCCTACGTCACACCACACATCACACAGCATCACATCACCTCACCTCATCATTCCACCTGCCCCTTAACCCAGTAGGGCCGTCACTCCAGCATGTCCTCGTCCACATAATAAGTGATAATTATATTTAAATTGCTCTCGCCAGGCTGCCTGACGAAGGAGGGCCTGAGGGAGACGCTGAAGGACAGAGAGAGAGAGAGAGAGAGAGAGAGAGAGAGAAAGGGAGCCAGAGACACAGATAGGTAGACAAACGGACACATGAATAGTAAGACAGAGAGAGAAATAGGCCGAGACAGACTAATAGGTACACAACACACACACACACACACACACACACACACACACACACACACACACACACACACACACAAGGAAGGATAAATACTCATATCTGTTATACATAGCTATGTGGCAACAAGCACGTAATCGACACATGCAAACACTGAACACAGCAATGAACGAGGAATAGGACTCGGTATGGAGGGAGGCGGGGACACAGTACAATGAATAACTTTCATTTACTGGTTATGGGCATATTTATTGAACCTGTCATACACGCCGGGATGTGTGAATGTAGTTTTTTGACATATATGGTAAAGGTAGTGGTGATAAAACATACCCAAACACTCATTTATCGCACAAAATTTTTTTAATAAAACCAGTTTATTGTGCGTTAGCGAATTTATTGGCGCACTTCACTCACAGTAACATTTACGAATGCATTTTAACAGATAAGCCAACAGTGGCTTGGGTAAGCACATTAAAAGCGTTCATTTGTTGTCAAAAATAGACAAATAACACTCATTTCCCATACACTGACGAATTTGTTGATGCTTATCATGCATGCCAGTTTATATAAATACATGTCGGCACTTATATGCAATAATGTATTCACGCGTACAGTCTTGCATAGCCCCTTATAGTTCGTTATGTTAGCTTTGATGATGAGCTTTCCATTAGATTATTGCTGTAATACGCTGTGTAATACTGAGCCCAAAGGCTGTGGGTGTCAGAGCAGAGTTGGTCTAATCAACGCCTACCGGTTTTTCCGCTGATGTAAAGAATGAAGGCTACGCCAGGTGACCTTCATGTGAACGTGTTTAACAAGATGATTAATGATTTTAACAGATAAGCCAACAGTGGCTTGGGTAAGCACATTAAAAGCGTTCATTTATTGTCAAAAATAGACAAATAACACTCATTTCCCATGCACTGACGAATTTGTTGATGCTTATCATGCATGCCAGTTTATATAAATACATGTCGGCACTTATATGCAACAATGTATTCACGCGTACAGTCTTGCGTAGACTGAAACGTACAGAAATGCTTAAAAAGGCAGCTAAAGTTATTAGACATAGCTGTAATTAAAGAGTGAGTAACATTGCTCTCGTCATCGTCTTTACTCTCCCAATTCCGTTCCCCATGTGATCACTAAGTGTACAGAAATAACGCCTTTTTGATCTTCTCTTAGGCGAATGAATATTCCGGGTACAATCTCCTGTCTTGTTTTGTGGGAGTTAAGAAGCTGCTGCCAACACAGGATGTTGGGCGGTGCCATCGCTATATCAGTGCACATGTGCAAGGACGGAGGATTTCCGGACATTTTTTTTATAATGTGCAGAGCATATTTAGGTAGTAGTATTTATGTCCTATCCCAAAGGCATTTAACACAGATGTAAAATACAATTACCTAACAAGCAGTGTTGATGTAGATTAGCGTATTACCCCACGCAGCTGTAATGTAGAGTCGGTACAGGTGGTGTAAAAACTATTAATGGGTAGCCAGAGCTGATGCTAAAAATGTATTGCAAACAGACAACACTGGTGTGCAAATGTTCAGAGCAGCAAAAACCGCTGATGCAAAGTGTGTGAGCTGAAGTAGTGAACAAGGATAGTTTTCATCAGTGCTGACTACGGCGACAGATGTTATATATTTAGAATTTTAGCAGCACTAATACAGAGTTTGCGTTTCATATACGATTGCTCTCGAGAAGATAATTTCCATCAAAGTAATCTCTTTTATATCAGCTCTGATGTCTATCGACCACAGCATATGTACGAAAAAGGTTAGCTCAAAGAGAACAATAAGTAACCAATAAAGGAGGAGAGGAATGTCCCACCAAATACGGACTTTCTCTTTCCTATGATTTCTTCATCTGGCCATGAAAAATTAGATGTTTAACCTCTTGTGCTTCTCACCCCTAGCTCCAAAAGCCTTCCATGTCAACAGTCATACGTGAAGCATTGGTTGGGGATGTATTTTTTCTCCAGTGGCAGAAAGTGTGTTCCCTGGCCCTACATATCACTTGTCCTTCAGTACCCGTACGGTGTCAGTCCAGGTCAAGAGTATATAAGACGGCTGTTGCAAGAAGTACTCGTACACAGATTTGGTTGGGCTAAAGTTATATTAATTAAAGAATGTTGGGAAAAGCTTCTGTTACTTTCGGCTTAGTTAATTTATTATACCCACGCGAAAGTGGTATTATACTTTACTCGGTGTGTGTGTGTGTGTGTGTGTGTGTGTGTGTGTGTGTGTGTGTGTGTGTGTGTGTGTGTGTGTGTGTGTGTGCGTGTGTGAACTTGCAAACCATCATTTTGGCGGAGCTTGGGGACCAGGTGTGTAGGTTGCTGTGCCGATGGCTGGAGTGAGTTGGTAGGAAAGTAAGCAGGGTTGGAGGGTAAACAGGATGAGATAGTTGGTGGATGGGCAGGGTGAGTGAGGTGGGTGGGCAGGGAAGGTGATGGGATGGGATGGGGTGGGTAAGGTGAGCGGAGTGTGTGGACAGGGTGGGTTGGTGAGTAGGTGGATAGAGTGTGATGATTGGGTAAGCAGTGGGTAGGTGGGGAAGAGTAGTGGGCAAATAGATCCATAGGGATTAGGTCGATGAAGTGAAGAGGTTCATGGTAGGAAAAGGTTCACGTGGGGAATATGTCCTAGAGGAAATGGGCCTAAGTATGATCCTAGGTCCCCCCTGGGGGTAGGGGGGGTTTTCAAGAATACTCCCCCAGTATCCCTGCTTGTCGTAAAAGGCGACTAAAAGGGTTGGCGGAGGGTTAGTGCCCCTCTCCGGAAAACAACTAACTGAAAAAACAAACAAGAAGCCTCGGACAAGGACTGACCAAACGTTGACGACCAAGGACCGGACAAAGGACATTGCAATTGGAACCTGGAATGTAAGGGGAGCAAATGATGAGGTGAAAGAGAGAGAGATTGTCCAGGTGCTTGAGGATGCGACAGTGGATGTATGTGGAATAACTGAAACAAAATGGAAAGGAGAAAGTGTGAGAGAATGGGAGTATGGATGGGGTATATGTGCAGGAGTAGGTGAGAATGAGAGGGCAAAGGAAGGAGTATGTATAGTTGTGAGTAAAAGATGGAAGAGGAGCATAAGACAGTATGGATCAGTTGGATCAAGGATTGTGTGGGTAAAGTTGAAAGTTGGAATACAAATGTGGGCGATTGTGTGTGTGTATGCGCCGACGCAAGATCGTGCTAGAAGAGTGAGAGAAGAGTTCTGGACAAATGTAGAAGTGTGCATGGAAAAGTTTGGAAGGAATGAGAGAGTGTTTTTGATTGGTGATATGAATGGTAAAGTTGGGAATGTGAAGGTGGATGGAATAGTTGGTGAGTGGGGTGTGCCTGCTGAGGTAGATGAGAATGGGAGTGCGTTAGTGGACATTTTTGCTGGGAGGGGGTTGGTGATAGCTAATACCCTCTTCAGGCATAAAATGATCCACAGGTATACATGGCGAGTGATGGGAAGGGTGGGTGGTGAACTGAGTGAAAGGAAGGCAATGATTGATTTTGTGTGTGTGGATGAAAGGATGCGAAGATGTATATTGGATGCAAGAGTTTATAGAGGCTGGGGGAGTGGACTTTCTGACCACTACTTGGTGGTGGCCAGAATTAAAGTTCAAGTAAGATGGAGGAATAGAAGAAGGGAAAGACGAGAGGAAGGAGTAGTTGCAAGGAGAGTGGAAAGGTTACAAGAGGATGAGAAAAAGGCAGAGTATAAGAGAGAAGTGGAGGAACGATTGGGCAAATATGAATTGGAGCAGATGGGGGACGTGGAAGGTGTATGTAGAATATTTACAGAAGAAATATGTGCAGCATGTGATGTGGTGTGTGGAAGGAAGAGAAGACGGAGGGGGGTGCAAGGAACAGCGTGGTGGACTGAAGAGGTGAAACGGGCTGTGGCACAAAAGAAGAAAGCATACAATGAATGGATGAGAAATAGGGGCGTGGAAGAAGTTGAGAGGCGGAAGAGAGAGTTATATGTAGAAAGAAAGAGAGAGGTGAAAAGATTAGTAAGAGAGAGTAAGAAGAGAGTGGATGAGGAATTTGGAAGGAATTTGAGTGTAAAGTGGAGGGACTGTAAGAAAATGTTCTGGAAAGAGGTGAAAAGAGTAAGACAGGGTGGAAGTGAAGTTAGCAGGGGAGTGAAAGATAAAAATGGTAGATTACTAGTGGAGAAGGGAGAAAAAGTGAGCAGATGGAGAGAACACTTTAAGGAATTGTTGAACGTGGAGGATGGAAGTAATGCGAGTATAAGTGGCTGGGGAATAGCTGGGAGAAGAAGGGAGGTGAGAAGACAGGAAGAAATCAGTAGGATAGAAGTTGTGGAAGCAATGAAGAAAGTTAAATCAGGGAAAGCCCCAGGAATTGATGGAGTGTGTGGTGAAATGCTGAAGCATGGGGGAGAGATAGTAGTAGAATGGATGTGGAAGATGTGCAGATTGGCCTGGGAGGAAGGTAGAGTCCCGGAGGATTGGAAGTCAGGTATAATTATTCCCTTGTACAAAGGAAAAGGGGAAAAAGAAGTGTGTGGTAATCATAGGGGCATTTGTCTTCTTAGTATAATAGGAAAAGTGTATGGTAGGATACTTATTGACAGAGTTAGAGAAAGAACAGAGAAATTAGTTGGAGAAGAACAGGGAGGCTTTAGGAAGGGAAGAGGTTGTGTAGATCAGATATTCATTCTCAGATCTTTAGTGGAAAAGTTTCTAGAGAAGGGAAAGAAGTTGTATGGGGCTTTCATGGATTTGGAGAAAGCATATGACAGGGTGGATAGACTAGGATTGTGGAAAGTGTTAAAAATATATGGAGTAGATGGGAAGTTGTTGAATGCTGTGAAGAGTATGTACGATGGTGCGAAGGCTGCAGTGCGTGTGGATGGTGAACTAAGTGAATTTTTCTCTTTGAAAGTTGGTTTGAAACAGGGATGTGTCATGTCTCCATGGTTGTTCAATCTGTACATGGATGGGGTAATAAAAGAGGTACAAGGTAGGGTAGTGGATGTTGGAGTGGCCCTGGTGAGAGAGGATAGTGTTTGGAAACTCCCTGTACTGTTGTTTGCAGATGATGCTGTGTTGTTGAGTGAAGACGAAGGGGAGCTGCAAGGCTTGGTGGATGAGTTTGAGAGAGTGTGTAAGAAACGGAATCTAAAGGTGAATGTAGGGAAGAGTAAAGTGATGGTCTTTGAGAGAGGTGAAGTCAGTGAATGTGCAGCGAGGTTGGATGGTGAGGAATTGGAAAATGTGAGTACGTTTAAGTACTTGGGTAGTATGATGAGTAAGGATGGAGGTTTGGAGGGTGAAGTGCTTGAAAGGGTACAGCAGGGAAGAAAGGTTGCTGTTTCTTTGAAAGCAGTGATAAGAAACAGGGAAGTGAGCATGGAAGTGAAAAAGTTACTACATGACAGTATTGTGATACCAACTCTAACGTACGGAAGTGAAGCTTGGACGTTGTTGGAAGGACACAAGTCAAGAGTGAGAGCAGTGGAAATGAGTTATTTAAGAGGAGCCTGTGGAGTCACATGGAGAGACAGGCTGACGAATGAGGATATAAAGGAGCGTTGTGGTGTTGATGTGGATGTGATAGGAAGCGTTATGAGGAACACACTGAGGTGGTTTGGCCATGTGGAGAGGATGGAGGGTGAAAGACTGACGAAGAGAGTGTATGTGAGTGAGGTGGAGGGGGAAAGAGGGAGGGGGAGGCCGAGGATGAGATGGAGAGATGGGGTGGAGAGGTATATGAGAGAGGGGGGTGTGAGTTGGGAGCAGGGGAGTGAAATGGCTGGGGACAGGGCGACTTGGAGGCGATTTGTTTGTGGCCACCCCAAACGGGATTGAGGCGTCTGGCAATAGATAGATAGATAGACTTCTGCTCGTGAAAAGCATAGGTATATAATGGACATAGGTCCATGAGGAAAATAGCTACATGGAGAAAATACCTGCATGGGAAAATAGGTCGCAGGGATAATTGGTTGATGGGAGAATAGATTCAAGGTGGAAAATAGGTTCATGGTGGAAAACATGTCCATGAAAAATATAGGTCTTTGGTCCATCATGGAAAAGAGGTCCATTACAAAAAGGCACATAAAAAAAAAAAGGTCTGTATGGAAAGTATGTCTTTGAGCAAAAATGGGTTCATTAGGGAAAATGGGTCCATGGGTAAAAATTTTTTAATGCAAGAACAGGTACGTAGGAGAAAATAGGAGGGTGGGGGTTGACACGTAAGGGGTGTAACCGGGGATGGGTTTATGTGCCAGTGTTTTCCTCTTTGTCCTTTACCCATGAAACACTGCTCGCAAATGTTACTTTCATCTCTTAAATTCTTTCCTCTGAAATTCTCTTCCCTTATACTTAATTTTACTTCTCCTTCATTCCTCCTTCCGAATTATTTAAAAAAACTCATAACATTTTGCCCACTTCCTTTGTCAGCCACTCAATTCCAGCCCTCACACCCAACATACGACTGTCCCAGATATTTCCCGGCAGGCTCTTGACGACGCTGCTGAGAGAAATGTAACGCTGAAGTGTATGACCGCTCTCTCTGCAAGTACGAGAGAGTGGCAAACACTGTGAATAATACATTAGTGCTGATTAAGTCGCAGTGGTGTTCTTGTTTACCTTGCTTGCTTGCTTTCTCCTTACTACGAGTACTCCTCTGTACTTTAAAGCAGATGGAGAGGTTTGCTTGCTGTCCTCCTGTACGATAAGGAGACATGGCTTCCTTGATTGTGAATGTTTGGATATGCGTTTGTACTCTCTCTCTCTCTCTCTCTCTCTCTCTCTCTCTCTCAGGCTTAATTCCTCTTCCTGTGCGCTCGTAATATCAGCCTTATTACGCCTTCATAAATCAAAAGCAGGCGATTAATCTCCTTTATATCCTGAATTATTTCCTTCGAGGACACCAAGGAACATTTGTCAAAGGCACAAATTTTCACACACACACACACACACACACACACACACACACACACACACACACACACACACACACACACACACACACACACACACACACACACACACACACACACACACACACACACACACACACACACACACACACACACACACACACACACACACACACACACACACACACACACACACACACTTACACACACACACACACACTTACACACACACACACACACACACACACACACACACACTTACACACACACACACTTACACACACACACACACACACACACACACTTACACACACACACACACACACACACACACACACACACACACACACACACACACACACACACACACACACACACGAAGAGAAAAGAAAAACAAGCATATAGAAGCAACAGTTTTGTGACAATACATCACTCGCCCTATGCCGTGGAGCTAATGGTTTGTCCACACTAACAATGGGTACCTAAGTTTTTGGCGTGTGGTAATGATAAAACGTTGGAAGCTATTGGTGTTGATACAATGAACTAAAGATCTTTCCTAGCCTCTAACTTACTGTTATAGCATGATTGGTCACCGTACTTCGAAGCAGAGGACCAGCGTGTCGGATAAGGCAGCTGCCTAATGATCATGTGATCCAACCTTAGACCTGGCTGTATGCTCTTGAACTAATCCTAGCAGAGTATTGGATAATTCTAATTTGCGAACAGTAGATGAAAAAATAAAAAGGTTATTTGTTAATATCAGCTTAAATGCCGTTAATCAGATCTGAAATAAGCTTGGTGGAGGGATTATTGATCAGGTAAGAAAGACGTAATTCGATTTTTATAACAATAAGTTCTACTAAATTTTATATAAACAGAGTAGCTAAAAGCTGTTTAAGTTAAAGGGACTTGGGTCAAAGCAGTTTGGATCAGCTTTGTACTGGACCTACATTACGACTTATGTTTTTGGCAAAAAATTATCATGAACACCTGGCGATCCTAAATCATTATTCCAATCTTGGTGCATTTCCATTCATTAGTTTGTCCATAATCTCTGCGACAGACAGACAGAAAGACAGACAAACAGGACGATACATATAACCCCCCTCGCGCTTTCGTTCGCGGGTGTAAATACAGAACACAAACTGAGAGACGCCGAAAACACACACACACACACACACACACACACACACACGAGCGCGTGGGTGTGATGATAGAAATAGAAACCGCCAAACATCAAAGCAACCGAGAAACCAGAAGGAAAACAAATACACCTTTCACACCCAAACAGATACATGTACCCTCCACTTTCCTTCTCTCTCTCTCTCTCTCTCTCTCTCTCTCTCTCTCTCTCTCTCTCTCTCTCATACTCAGTGATCATTAATATCCGCACATTCTAATTGACTTTACCTGGACTCATTAGCCGGTGTAGCAAACAGGTATCGGGTAGCAATTAGTCACACATGACGCCAGCAACACAATCCCTAGCGGGTTAGATCAGTCCAAGTCGAATCCCACCTTAATCCGCATCTCTACTGACATTCTTTTTTTCTCTGTACATAGTGTGTGATTATTCTCTGGTAAGGAGCTAATGAAGAGTCAGCTTGATACGGGAAGAATTAGTTTCCTCACAATGGAACTATGCTTATTGTGAGGCAACTGAGTGAACAGAGACAGACTGCGAAAGGTCATTAGTGCATTCGGGGCAGAATCGCTAACTCACGTAAACCAGAAAAGTGCTACTTGTGATTGCGCTGCGAGCGAACAAACACCATGTTTTCACAGTTTCGCTCTGATTAAAATTATTTGCGGAATCTCCGATATTTAATTGCTATAACTGATGCCAAAAAACAGTGTTACGACGGAAAGTCTTTTTTAATTTCATGTAACTGAGGCGTTCGCCGATTAGAGCCGACCACTCGCTTAGAAAGCTCGAGATTCCAATGGATTCCCACGCGTTAAAGGGTGAGTTTTTATTGATAAAAAAAAAAAAGTTTATTGAATGAATGTATCACATGCAAAAAGAATTTTTACTATTCTTCACCTAGGAGTAAAGTAATTAGCTTCTGTTTAGCGTGACGGTCGTGTCGGGTCGGATCAGGCCAGGCTTCTCATTTCCAGACTTAACTAAGTGTAAACATCGCTCGCTCTCCCGTAACATTTTCAACACTCGCGACGATGATTGTGTAAGAGTACTATGGATCAGTGTTTCAGTGAACGGTTCAGTTGCCGTACTGATGTAGGGCAAAGGTGTGTGATGTCTTTGTTACTCTCTCTCTCTCTCTCTCTCTCTACTTCTTTATCTTGTGGTAGGTGGGGGCGCTCACCATCCACTCATTCGATGTAGTGCTGCTCTCGGGTGTCTGCCCTTTCCTCTCCATCCTTCTTTCCTTCCATTCTCTTCTGTCTTTCTTTCCTTGTCCTTCTGCCTACGGGTGACTTTACACTCTCTCTTCTTTCTTTCCTTCATTCTTTCCACTTCCTTCAGCCTGTGGGTGACTCTACACTGAGTGACAAGCCACATGGTTTCCTGTGTACCAGGAAACCATTTACTACGCTGGGTGGTAACCATATAACCAAATTTTGGCGCCTGGTTGTTTAGTGGGTAATTATTGCGCTCCAATCGGATTGAGCCGGTGAAGGTTTATATCCAAGGGGTGTTTGGGGTTGGTTGCTCTTGTAATGCCACTCAGGGATGAGTGAGGCTGGTCACTCTCATCTAAAATGTCGGGACCAACTGCCTAGCCCCGGGTTCCTACGCTCCTCATGGGGCAATGTAGGATTGGATGATGGATGGATAGATGGATACTTCTTTACCAAAGAAATTAAAAACCAAGGCTCTTCCTTTATAGTTTATTCACAGTGGCACAACAAAGGTTAATATTCAAATTCGACGCTGGTAAAAAGTAATCTGCACAAAAACATGGTGTCATCAACAAGCCTGACAAACACCGACTCTTACACACAATTATACACAACACACACACACACACACACACACACACACACACACACACACACACACACACACACACACACACACACACACACACACACATACCCCCTCCCCCCGCCCGCTCAGAGCCATTTCATTAGTTCCACCAATACAGAGGACACTGCCGCGACGGGAGGAGTATTAAAGAGGAGGGGTATTAGTAGAGACGTGAGTGCTATAAATGAATGAGGGAATTGTTTATTATCATCATTATTGAGAAAATGGCTTTAAGTAATGGGAATGACAATAAAATGATGATGATGATGATGATGATGATGATGATGATGATGGTGGTGATGTTGAATTATATTATCAGGGAGGAGGAATATTATCATAGCGGAATATTGTCAGAAAGGAGGAGTAGTTTCGGGTAGGAATATTTGCAAGAGGAAGAATATTGCTGGAGGAGGAGTATTGTCATGAAGGAATAATATTAGGAAGAAATATTTTCAGGAAGTATATCAAGAGAGTGGTATCAGAAAGGGTGGATATCATCAGAAAGGAGCACTTTCAGAAAGGAGGAATATTATAAGGGAGGTAGGAGCATCATTATCAGAGCAATATTATCAGGGAGAAGTGTTATCAGGGGAGTATTATCAGGGAGAAGTATTATTAGAGGAACACTATCAGAGAGGAGGAAAATTATCCAAGGAGTTTTATCAGGGAGGAGAAGTATTATTATCAGACGAATATTATCAGGAAGGAGGAGGAGGAGGAATATCAGAGGTGTATAATGAATAAAGAGTACTATCAGCGGAGGACTATCAGGGCGGAGGAGTATTACCATGGAGGAAGGGTAATATCAGAGGAATATTATCAGAAAGGAGAATTATTATCAGAGGAGTATTATATGGGAAGAAGAGTGTCAGAGAATTATTATCAGGGAGGAGGAGTATTCACCAGAGGAGTATTATCAGGGACGAGGAGTATTATGAGGAAAGAGGAGCATCATGACAGGCAGCTCAGGTTACAGTCAGCAGGGCAGTGGGGGACGTGCAGGTGACGTCAGTTGATTAGTGGCCATTACCTGCTCTTATTCGCTCCCTCGTTCGTTTTTCTCGGCCCTAGGCATTACTGGCTGGGGGAGAGAGAGAGAGTACTTGTGTGTGTGTGT
>NC_137053.1:41657158-41674658 GCF_032717465.1 Coenobita brevimanus | reverse complement strand
GTTTGGAGGGTGAAGTGCTTGAAAGGGTACAGCAGGGAAGAAAGGTTGCTGGTTCTTTGAAAGCAGTGATAAGAAACAGGGAAGTGAGCATGGAAGTGAAAAAGTTACTACATGACAGCATTGTGATACCAACTCTAACGTACGGAAGTGAAGCTTGGACGTTGTTGGAAGGACACAAGTCAAGAGTGAGAGCAGTGGAAATGAGTTATTTAAGAGGAGCCTGTGGAGTCACATGGAGAGACAGGCTGACGAATGAGGATATAAAGGAGCGTTGTGGTGTTGATGTGGATGTGATAGGAAGTGTTATGAGGAACACACTGAGGTGGTTTGGCCATGTGGAGAGGATGGAGGGTGAAAGACTGACGAAGAGAGTGTATGTGAGTGAGGTGGAGGGGGGAAGAGGGAGGGGGAGGCCGAGGATGAGATGGAGGGATGGGGTGGAGAGGTACATGAGAGAGGGGTGTGTGAGTTGGGAGCAGGGCAGTGAAATGGCGGGGGACAGGGCGACTTGGAGTCAATTTGTTTGTGGCCACCCCAAACGGGATTGAGGCGTCTGGCTATATATATATATATATATATATATATATATATATATATATATATATATATATATATATATATATATGTATATATATATATATATATATATATATATATATATATATGTATATATATATATATATATATATATATATATATATATATATATATATATGTATATATATATATATGTATATATATATATATATATATATATATATATATATATATATTTATATATATAGTATATATATATATATATATATATATATATATATATATATATATATATATATTTATATATATAGTGTATTTTTATATATATATATATATATATATATATATATATATATATATATATATATATATTTATATATCTATCCGTCATCCAAATACCGCCCCATGAAGAGCGTAGGAGTCCGGGGCTAGGCAAGTTGAGTCTGACATTAAGGATGAGAGTGACCAGACTCACTCATTTCTGAATGGCATTACGTGAGCAATAAAACCCAACCTTCCCTTGGATATAAACCTACACAAGCTCATTCCGATTGGAGTGCCATAATTACCCACTAAATCACCAGGTGTCATAATTTGGTTATATGGTTACCACCCAGCGCAGTAAATGGTTTCCTTGCATAAAGGAAACCACTTGATCTGTCATTCAGATGTCATTCATATATATATATATATATATATATATATATATATATATATATAAATATATATATATATATATAGACCTAGGCAGCTTCCCCCAAGGAAAGGGAGGTAGCCGAGACAGAACGACTCACTCTCCATTTACTCATCCATTCAAACACATTCATTTGCATCTTAGCCCCAAAGGGGAGAACGGACAGATCCTCACCGCACCACACCGCACAAGGGTCAACTGGGCAATGCAATCAGTGACATCCGCAGCAGGGCCCGACAGCAGAACTGGTTTACCCCTGCCACATCATAACAGACCCATCCCCTTACCCGCACCTGACCTGACTAGCTGATCAGACCAAATGCGGGAGAATATCCCCTCAGGGCTGCGTCATCACTTATTCATTCACAATTTCTCTCCATTTATTTCTGTCACGCACAGCCACTCTTCCTTGCTCAACAGACATCCCTCTCACATCCAACGCTCTCTTCACACTGTCCATCCATCCTATTCGTGGTCTTCCTCTCAGCCTTACACCTCTCACATCAGATCTAGTTATCTTTTTCACCAATCGCTCATTATCCATTCTCTCCATATGTCCAAACCATTGCAACACCCTCTGCTCAACTCTACCAGCCATCTCCCGAACAACTCCAGTTCTCCTTCGCACTTCATCATTTCGCACCCGATCCATACGCGTCACTCCACACATACTCCTCAGACATCTCATCTCCATTACATTCAAACTTTTCCTCTCTGCTACACCCATATTCCATGTTTATATATATATTCCATATATATATATATATATTGTTACGGAACAGAGAAAGATAATGTACACTTTAAGTGAGAATACGAAGAGTCACTACTGTCCCGTAAAGTTCCAGGTTCAAAACAAAAGAGTTAGGTAAAATTACAAGTTAAAGTTTAATGCTTAAATTAACAACAAAACATTCAGAACTCATAAGGATAATGTAATGGCAAATAAACAGGTTAAATATATGGTTAACTGCAATAGCCTCTATTAACACGAAATTAGCAAGAGTAAATTTATCTAAGTCAGCCCTGATAAAATGAGATACCAGATAATACTCAGTGAATGCCAGATAAATAATTACAGATACAAACTATTATCAAAAATGACTGACATAAAGAACCCCACACGAATTACAAAAACTTCACTAGGCCTACAAATTAAACTTATGCTATACAGTACAAGAAAAAATGCAACAACAGTTATACTCAAATTACACACAGCTGCTAGATGGTTGGAGACTTCTTGAGCACTCACAATAATAATATCTGTACAGGGGAGGACAGAGATGTGAACAAAATGAGGAGCCGATCTAAGTGGCAATGATGCAGAGACTGAGCTCATTATATAGGAGCCAGGAGAGCTTGATACAACTTGTAATAAGGACGCGCAAATGAAGCCATGGGGACATAGAGTTGACAATCCCGCTCTGGACAACAGAGAGAACGACTTACTCTACTATAACGGTAGAAGGGGGGGACTGAGGCAGAACACGCTCGTGATCAAACATGCAGCATACTGTGCGTTAAAATTAGACAAAGGATGATGAAATCATAGGCTATGTAACACCTCCCCACAAAGAAAAAGAAATTTACAAAGGAAATTTCTTATTACTCTAAAACAATCTGTCTAAAGTCTAGATAAGCAATCTGCAATAACATTTTCTTTCCCCTTGACATGTTGTATGTCTAATGAATACTCCTGAAGAAGTAGACTCCATCTTGTCAATCTCTGATTTTTATCTTTAAACTTACTAAGGAATTTCAGTGGGTTATGATCGGTATAAATGACTATGGGGTCAAAACCAGAACACAAATAAAATGAAAAATGCTGTAAACCCAAAATCAAGGCCAAAAGCTCTTTCTCAATAGTTGAGTAGTTCTTTTGAGGTGGAGTGAACTTCTTACTGTAATAAGATACAGGATGTTCAATACCCTGATCATCCTCTTGCAGCAAAACAGCCCCAGCTCCTGTATCACTTGCATCAACAGCCATCTTAAAAGGCTTAGCAAAATTTGGAGTAGCGAGCACTGGCTGACTTAATAGAATAGCTTTAAGTTTGTTGAAAGAGGATTCACAGTTATCGGTCCAGACAAATTCAACTCCCTTTTTCAGTAGGTCTGTAAGTGGTGATACAAGAATAGAAAAGTTAAGAACAAATCTCCTGTAATAACCTACCATTCCCAAAAATCTTTGTAGCTCTTTCCTACTTTTAGGTCTGGGAAGATCACTTATAACCTGAACCTTAGCTCCTGGTGGTGCAACATGTCCATCACCAATTACATACCCAAGGTACTGAACTTTAGCTTGACCAAACTCACACTTTGATAAATTAGCTACAAGATTAGCATGAACTAAACGGTCAAGAAATTTACTGACATGGCATAGGTGATCTTTCCAGTTGTCACTGAAGATTAATACATCATCAATATAAACAACACACCCTGCCAAACCCTCTGTTACAACATTCATGAGCTTCTGAAATGTGGCTGGTGCATTCTTCATACCATACGGCATTACTGAACATGCAAAAGCCTTTCCTAATGTTACAAAACATGAGATCTCCCTAGCACGTTCAGTCATAGGTACTTGCCAGTATCCCTTTAACAAATCAAACTTACTTATGTACCTAGCCTTTCCGATCTTGTCTATGCAATCTTCCACACGAGGGAGAGGGTAAGTGTCTGTTTTGGTTATCTGATTAACACGTCTGTAGTCAATGCAAAGCCGCTGTGACCCACCTGGCTTAGGGACCAGAGTGACAGGAGAACTCCACTCGCTCTGACAGGGCTCAATCATCTTGTGGTCCAACAGGTAGCCAAGCTCCTTCTGGATGAGAGGAACTTTCACTGGGTTCACACGGTAAGGAGGCAATTTAATTGGCTCTGCGTCTTCAACATCGACATCATGCATCAACACAGTGGTTCTTCCTGGAGTGGCACGGAACACTTGCGGGTACTCCTGCAGTAATGCCGAAAACTCCTGCCTTTCCTTGGGTGGTAGATGAGAAAGCTTAGTCTGGAGATCATTCATGATATCAGGATTCTTCCCCAAACTATCACTCAGGCTCATACTGCATGGGAGAGCTTCACTTGCAGACTCGGGTGGAACAGCTACAGTGCAGACTGGATTATTTTCGTCCCGCTTGTGATATAACTTTAGCATGTTGATGTGACATAGTTGCTTGCTCTTTCTACGATCTGGTGTGGCGATGACATAGTTGACATCACTGAGTTTCTTCTCCACGAAATAAGGGCCACTAAACTTGGCTTGAAGAGGTTGCCCATGAACTGGTAGCAGAATCAAAACCTGATCTCCTGGCTGAAAGTGGCGTAACCTGGACTTCTTATCATACCAAGTCTTCATCTTCTCCCTGAGCAGCTCCTAAATTCTCTCTCGCCAGCTGTAAAGCAGTGGACAGCCGTTCTTTGAAATTCATCACATACTCCAGCAGGTTGACGTCATCTTCCTCCGACAGCCAGCATTCCTTGAGTAGCTTAAGGGGTCCTCTTACTTCATGGCCAAACAGTAGTTCAAAAGGTGAGAAGCCCAGTGATTCATTTGGAGATTCTCTTGCAGCAAACACAACGAATGGAAGACCTTTATCCCAGTCTTTCTGATGTTCCAAACAGTATTTCTTGAGCATCGATTTGAGTGTTTGATGGTATCTCTCCAACGCTCCTTGGGTCTGGGGATGGTAAGCTGAAGACGTGATCTGGGAGATGCCCAACTCTTTCAGAGACTGCTTGAAAACATTTGACATGAAATTACTTCCCCGGTCGGACTGTACCTCCTTGGGCAGACCAAACTTTGTGAAGAACCCTAGCATTTCCTTAACCACGTTCTTTGCTGAGATGTTTCTAAGTGGAATGGCTTTAGGATAACGAGTAGCCATATCAATCATGGTCAACACATAAGAAAATCCTGAAGAAGTCTTAGGAAGAGGGCCCACAATATCCACCAACACACGGGTGAAAGGCGCCTCAAAAGGAGGAATGGGAACTAGAGGTGCAACCTTTTCGGTCTGATTACACTTTCCCACAACTTGACAGGTGTGACAAGACTTACAATACCAGGAAACATCCCTGAAGATACCTGGCCAGTAGAAGTGTTTCAAAATGCGTGCCACAGTCTTCCTCACTCCAAGGTGTCCTGCCAAACTGGAATCATGAGCCACTCGAATGATATCCTGCCTACAAACACGAGGGATGACAACTTGATGTACAACCTCCCATTCACAGTCGGCTGATGCTGTTGGGGGTCTCCACTTCCTCATAAGTACTCCTGACTTTACATAATAACAAGTAGAAGCACCGGCTGACTCTTCTTCACTGTAAGCAGAGTTAGCTAGACCTTTCAACTCAGGGTCAGCAACCTGCAACTCAACCAACTCTTGACGAGACAAATTATCAACACTACGGGGTACTGCCTCATCTGGTGAGTGTTCCAAATTAGCAAGAAAAGTGTCAGCTAGGATAACATCATCATCATCATTATCCTCTAAATCACCAGTAACTTTAGACTTAGCCCTAGTGACAGCACATGCAGGGAACACATCAGGGACATCACAATCCCGGGACACAGCCACTGGCTCACTAGACAACTGAGGAGCTGGACACACTTGACATCCACCAATATCATTTCCAAGTAAGAAAGTTACACCTGACATTGGGAGTGTTTCAACCAACCCAACCATAACGGAACCATTAACAAAACCAGACTCTAAATTCACTCTGCACAGAGGGACAGAGAAGTAATTATTCCCTACACCTTGTAAGATTACAGTTTCATCAGAGGAATTAACATTAGAGCCTAGAACACTGGTCAGCATAAGGGATTGGCAAGCACCTGTATCACGATATATTTTAACTGATTTCCTGTCATTACTGTCCAGAGGACTGACAAAACCATCAGACAGGAAATTAGCACATGAACTCTTGAGAGTGTCACCCACGTTACTGCTCAAAAGAGGAGCTCCATCATGAGAATTTAAGTTACCCCTCAAAGCAGGTTCAGTTAACTCAGTTAAAGAATTCTGGGAACTCTCAAGAGTGGACACTAGACCAATTGACTGAATATTTAAAGACTCCTTTTTGTTCACATCACGCTGTCTCCTGAAATATCTCTTCGTAGTATGACCAAGCTTACTACAATAAGTACATTTACTTTTCTGAAATCTAGAGGTGAAGCTGGTATTTACTTCCTGAGAAACATCATCCTTATTCTCTTTCCTGTTACCTGTACTCTGAGTAGAGGCAACGTACTTACTCTCAGCTTTCCCTTTTTCTCTAGAATATCTCTTGTGAGTGAGAACATACTCATCAGCTAAAACTGCAGCATCAGACAAATTATCTATTCTTTTCTCATCAAGATATAGGCTTACATCTTTATAAATACACCTTTTGAAGTCCTCCAGCAAAATCATCTGCTTAAATTTGTCAAAATCAGAATCCACATTCTTAGAATTTAACCACTGCTCCAACAAATCTTCTTTGATTTTTGCATACTCAACATGGGATTGCTTATCTTGCTTGTAAGTTGTCCTAAATTTTACTCTATAGGCTTCAGGAACAAGCTCATAGGCCTTAAGAATCAAGCTCTTAACTACATCATAATTATCAGACTGATCCTGAGGCAAAGATGCATAAGTTACTTGAGCTTTACCGGTGAGAACAGTTTGAAGGAGTACTGGCCAATACTCCTTAGGCCAATTAAAACCTGTAGCTACCCTCTCAAACAACTGAAAATACTTTGTTAAATCAGATTCATTAAAAGGAGGGACTAGTTTAACATTTTTAGCCACATCAAAATCATCAGAGCTAGATGATCCAGTTCCACCTTGTTTCATGCGATACTCATGGTCTGCCTGAATCCTGGCAAGTTCAATTTGTGCCTGAGCCTGTACCTGTGCCTCTTCAATACGAGCATTTGCTTCCTTAACACGAGACTCCGCCTCCTTAGCCTTAGCCTCCTGCAGAGCTAGCTGTAACTTAGCTAATTCAATCTGCGTTTGCTCATTTGGAGGAGTTACATTAAACAAGCTTTTATTAATCATGCCAACAATTTGATCTTTAGAATGATGAGAGTGAACTGCAATTCCCAATTGTTGAGCAACAAGCTTAAGTTCATTCTTTGTTCTGTTTTCTATATCACACACTGTTTGCACATTTGACAAAAAATCTTTGGCTTCATCAAGTGTAGAAATAGTAGCCATCATGAATATATCACAGTCACAAAATATCAAACAATATCCTTATGATAATATCCTGAATATCCTGATATGAGGTCGCCAAATTTATGTTACGGAACAGAGAAAGATAATGTACACTTTAAGTGAGAATACGAAGAGTCACTACTGTCCCGTAAAGTTCCAGGTTCAAAACAAAAGAGTTAGGTAAAATTACAAGTTAAAGTTTAATGCTTAAATTAACAACAAAACATTCAGAACTCATAAGGATAATGTAATGGCAAATAAACAGGTTAAATATATGGTTAACTGCAATAGCCTCTATTAACACGAAATTAGCAAGAGTAAATTTATCTAAGTCAGCCCTGATAAAATGAGATACCAGATAATACTCAGTGAATGACAGATAAATAATTACAGATACAAACTATTATCCAGAGTTGGTCTAGCCACCGTGCCAGCAAGTTTATAAGCGATCTAGTGAACCTTGGCGCGCCGATCCCGTAGACTTCACCATGGCTCGTACATCTGCTGATGCTTTCGACCCGTTGAGGGGAGCATCCAACAGCAGATCGGAGCTATCGGGAGCCCAGAAGATCAGGGGAACTGTTCGTTGGTACAACGTGAAGGCCGGGTACGGTTTCATCACGTGCCAGGACACTGGTGCTGATGTTTTCGTCCCTCGCCGTTCGATCGTTGTACCAAACGAACAGCACCGCCAACGCTCTCTTGGCGAAGGTGAGACGGTGGAGTTCAGTCTTTCACAGTCTCCCAAGGGTCCTGTGGCCAGGGATGTCTCTGGGCCGGGGGGTGTAGCTGTGCAGGGCTCTGTCCATGCATGGCGACGCCCCACGGCCCAGAGACGCCGGCCTCAGGATCCTGGGAGATCTGGGAAGATGGACACCATTGTTGCGATGTGCATCGCGACGGCGAAGGCTTTCTGTGGTGATGACAGAGCGGCCCTGCGCATTCTCCTCCCTCGGATTTTCGAGGAGAATGGGTTGCCACGCATTGTCATCCCCGAGAGTTTCGCCCACGATGTCCGTCCCGCCTCTCGTCAGAAGCGTCAGCCCCGTCCTCAGCAGCCTGTCCAACCTCGCACAACACCGCGAAAACGGCTGCAGTTGGATGCTCCTCTTAACAGAGGGACTGCCACCATTCCCGACGACCCGGCACCGAACCTGGACCTCGAACCGACTACTGATCACCACGCCACGCCACGCCACCGGCAGCTGAGGAGGACACGGAGACCATCCCCGACCCTCCAGACACCCTAGATCCTCCTGCCATTGACGATGGTGATGAAGACACCACCATGGAAACAGGCTCTGCATCCCCTCTGCCACCAACTGAAACCATCAAGAAGAAGAAGAAGGGGAAGAACAAGAAGAGGAAGGCAGAACAACTTGCCCCCTCCATCAACTCGACACTCGACCTGCCTGCATCCACCACCGCCACGAACGTCAGCCCTCAGGAACAAGCAAGAGCCCGCATCAGAGACATTTTGCCACCCCTCCATCCCACCATCAAGCAACGTCTCGACTCGTTATCCTTCGACGAACTCTTCGATCAGAGAGACAGCTACTGGGACAACAACTTCTCAGATGCACTCGATGCCCTACTAAGACTCGCGACTCCAGTGTCATTTCAAGAACAACACGAACGATGCCTGGAAGAAATTATAGACACTCACCCCGACGACACAGCGATAATGTACTACATTGTAAACCGGATCGAACACGAACGACAACAGCATCTTCACTGACCGGGCTAATGTATGGCCCGGCCTGCACTATAGGTGCAGGAAATCTACGAACGAACGAACGAACTATTATCAAAAATGACTGACATAAAGAACCCCACACGAATTACAAAAACTTCACTAGGCCTACAAATTAAACTTATGCTATACAGTACAAGAAAAAATGCAACAACAGTTATACTCAAATTACACACAGCTGCTAGATGGTTGGAGACTTCTTGAGCACTCACAATAATAATATCTGTACAGGGGAGGACAGAGATGTGAACAAAATGAGGAGCCGATCTAAGTGGCAATGATGCAGAGACTGAGCTCATTATATAGGAGCCAGGAGAGCTTGATACAACTTGTAATAAGGACGCGCAAATGAAGCCATGGGGACATAGAGTTGACAATCCCGCTCTGGACAACAGAGAGAACGACTTACTCTACTATAACGGTAGAAGGGGGGGACTGAGGCAGAACACGCTCGTGATCAAACATGCAGCATACTGTGCGTTAAAATTAGACAAAGGATGATGAAATCATAGGCTATGTAACAATATATATATATATATATATATATATATATATATATATATATATACCCCATTGGAGTCCAGTGTCCGGAATATTGGACAGAACTGGGATTTTTCAAGTCTTTGTAAAGTAGGAAACCCCCGGGTAGGGACCTATGAGCTCCGCAATTATGAGCCGATAGACAGAGGGCGGTACACTTAATACCCACCCGGTGCCATGCCTCGCCCAGCGCCCCTGGGATCCAATGGGTTATATATATATATATATATATATATATATATATATATATATATATATATATATATATATATATATATATATATATATATATATATTTATATATATATATATATATATATATATATATATATATATATATATATATATATATATATATGAAGCCTCCGTGGTAAAGTGGTAAAGTGTGCGTTATCGTTCACTGAAGAACGAGGGTTCGCTCCCCGCCGGGGTAATAAGGTTTGGGAGTGTACATCTGGCCACGTACTGCTTGGCGGACATAAGGGGTGCTGTGGTTGAACCAGTGTCGCATACTATAAAGTATGCTTACACCCAGTCAGCTTGCGCGGGCCGATTACACTTGGTTCACAGACTATATACACATTCAGAGCCACTACAACACTACAGTTAAACTTACAAGTACTTCTCACCTTACATACAATCTCTACCAGACAGCCTAAGCCACTTGGTAGAGATACAGTAGCTGTATCGTCTCCACTTCGGTCGGGATATGACGGTCCTGCAGTGGACACTCAAACGGCTGGTGAGATAAGATTATATATATATATATATATATATATATATATATATATATATATATATATATATATATATATATGAATGACATCTGAATGACAGGTCAAGTGGTTTCCTTTATGCAAGGAAACCATTTACTGCGCTGGGTGGTAACCATATAACCAAATTATGACACCTGGAGGTTTAGTGGGTAATTATGGCACTCCAATTGGAATGAGCTTGTGTAGGTTTATATCCAAGGGGTGGTTGGGTTTTATTGCTCACGTAATGCCATCCACAAGGTAAAGGAAACACGAAATATCCTGAGCGCTTTCGTGTTTTCACATCCTCACTTTGCTCTCCCCTGAAGATGTGAATACACGAAAGCGCTTGGGATATTTTGTGTTTTCTTTTCTTTGTGAATATCAGCATTTTTATGAATCACGTGTTATTGATTTAATTGCAGAGAGAGAGAGAGAGAGAGAGAGAGAGAGAGAGAGAGAGAGAGAGAGAGAGAGAGAGAGAGAGAGAGAGAGAGAGAGAGAGAGAGAGAGAGAGAGAGAGCTGTGTGTGTGTGTGTGTGTGTGTGTGTGTGTGTGTGTGTGTGTGAGTGTGTGTGTGTGTGTGTGTGTGACTGTGCTTTTGTTCGTTTTCTCACGTGATCAGCAACCGATATCGACCTAATTCATTTTACATTACGTCGGAGTATGTGCAGAGAGTGTCACAAAAATGCCAAACAAAAATTTTTGCTCTTGAACGCGACGCGACGGCGCGATGTTGTCATAACTCGCGACACGCGAAACTTTCTGTCTGTGCGGTTCTTCGTTTCTTTCATGAGAATGGTAACAGATATCGACCTAGTTCTTTTTGCATTAGGTCTAGGTAAGTCCAGGGAGTGTCAGAAAAATGCCAAAGAAAAATTTAGACTATCGCACGTGACGCAATCGAGCGAAATTGTCGGGAATCGCGAAGGACGAGAATAAATTTGTATAACAAATTTCGGGGTCAAGAAAAACAAAAACAGTTCAATCCATGTTTTTACTGTCAGTTCAATGGTGCTGTTTCTGAATCTGATTACCATACCTATATGCCTCTACTGTAGCTCATCTCAGTTTTGTGCAGTGGCTTCGTAAACCTTCATGGAGCATAATATTAAAATATAATGAGAAAAATAAAGAGATCATTCAGAATTATTGTCTTTTTCGTCTGGAATTGATCTATAAACTCTAATATTAATTACCTAAAACCAATGAAGATTGAACAATCAGTTTGGAATGAATGTGTGTAGCTATTAGTATTTTCTTTTTCGTCTGTGCGATACCTCCGGTTGGTCATGCATCAGATTCGAGCAGAAATCGGCTAATACAGCCGGGCCCTATTTCCTTTGTATCTGCTCTCCATTTCTACTATGTCTTGATGGATCTTTGCTCCATGTTCATCACCGACAGCCCCGGCATTCCCTGGGAATAAGGAAAGATGAGAAGGCAGAAAATGTAGCTTCAGTGAAATGTTACAACCTAGACGTTGGTAACATTAGATAAGTTCATCGACTAAAAACATCATGATGGTCCTATCTGTGCTTTCCCAGAAAACCACTGCACACTGTTAGATGCACACCAAGCTGTTAACTCAGTTCCATCTATCAGTGTTTGAAAACCATTTGCAAATAGGAGCGGACGAATTTGGGTGTTGACAAATATGCCTTCTTTCATCTTAGCATCACGTATTTTGGGAAATTTTCCCTTGAGGTACAGGAATGCTGGGTTATCTTGCTTCAGCGCTTTGACAAACTGTTTCATTAAGCCCAGTTGTGGGTGAAGTGGTGGCAAAATAGTCTTCTTCTTCAATAGTGGTTCATTAGTAACACTATGGGATCCTTGTGTCAACGAATCTCACGGTGGCCATTCTGACCGGGTATCAAGGCCTTTGACCGACTATGATGAAAAACAATAGGCTTCCCGGGTTAATGGATATCTACCTTCTGATTCTTTTTTTCGGAACGATTGGCGCAAAACTGTAACCTGTTGAGAGCAAACAGACAGACAGACAGATGTGAAACTGCCATAGGCAAACGCTTGCTTGATGGATCCAATTGTGTCTGCTTAGTTTTCACCGGCGTGTAGGCAATCATTTGGCGAATTTTTTTTGCACTTCATTGCGAAGCACAGGATAGATTTAGGAAGCTAAAAATTGCACTGCCAGGTGCGCCAGATGTTTCTCTTCAATTTGGTAAAAGAAATCAATTTTCGAAATCGAAAAAATGGTGCCGGGGCCGGCCACTGGGTACCGACTATTTCCGGACCCACGGCCATTGAGGGGTTTCAACCCCCACCCAG
Source organism: Coenobita brevimanus (assembly GCF_032717465.1). Taxonomy (NCBI): domain Eukaryota; kingdom Metazoa; phylum Arthropoda; class Malacostraca; order Decapoda; family Coenobitidae; genus Coenobita; species Coenobita brevimanus. The sequence continues at coordinate 41,661,878 of NC_137053.1, read as the reverse complement.
ATCAGGGCCTTTTGACCGATTCTGACGAAAATAATTGGCTTCAATAGTTTATGGATATCTACCTTCTGATTTTATTTCCGGAACGATTGGCGCAAACTTGTGGCCTCTAGGGTGCAGATAAACAAACAGACAGACATACAAACATCAGAAATGATCAACATGCTTGCCGAATCTTTCGACTCTGGCAAGCAACAAGCAAACAGGGATGAATTCATACCTTCCCCCAGCTCCACTGACAAAAGTAATGAAAGTAGAGACTTTTTACAGTACTTTCGTGTGTTACATGCAGCAGCCTGGGACACACAGTACAAAGTGAGACCTGATCTAACGTCACCTCATCTCACACCACCAAACCTATACAATAAGTGTATAAGTGTGTGTCTAGGGGTATTGCTTTTTGGTTAACTCTGTTAACTATTTATTATAATTAAAATGACCATAGCTCTGATGAGCTGTCCTTACATTCCTCTTATGCTTATGGTGTGAAATCTTGGTTTACACATCTTTTCCTGATGGTGCAGTATATGATTTTATTCAGTTCTTGCAAGGAATTTTATATATATCTTTATTGCTTGGTAAGCAATCCCTGATGAGGGGTTTCTTGATGGTGGTCTCACACTTCTTAGCTACCTGCACATTAAGTTTTTCCAGTATGTTATTATGAAAATTATCATGTAAAGAGAGAACAAGGTTTCTATGCTAGATCATATTCGTTTATCTGAACGGTAAACATTGTTTTAAGATGTATTTCCTACTCTCACTACTATTTTTTTTTCTTTGGTCGTGTCCTTTAGCAACATGTTAGAAATGCTGTGCATGGAAGATCTATCTTCCCTATCCCCAGCCATACCTGGAAAGAAATATATCCGGTATAAGATGTGTGATAAGACTAGTCTCAGTTTACCTATGTACTCAGAACCGAGTTCCTTGACTAAGAGTGATGATCGTACTGCCATTTTCCAAGCTTTTACCATACCACAGGGATGTTGTCACCACATATCAATCCTATGACGGTCCCCCACGGAGCACTGGTAGCCAACCATCACCTAAGATAGCAGGTAGCATGTAATATCCCACAGGTGTTGTACGATCGATTTATTAAGATGAACGATGATAGTGTAGATGGTTTTACCTGTAGGGTAGAGCTGAAAAATACGAATACCTGAACGAAGAGTGAATGGAAGTGTGGCCTTTTCACTGGACACTAGTGATAGGTTCTCCTGCCATGTGGATTTTGCTCTGGCCGTCTTTGAGTCTTGAACATCGTATTACTGTATTTCATAATAGTGGAGACAGGCATCGTTGATGAAGGTGATATCTTGTACAGACAGCAGTATGCTCTTCTTGATCTACTTAGAAATTTAAAATGTGCATCAGTATTTACCAGCTCACTTTGCCAATTCTGTATGCAGAGCTTTGGCTGGTTTTTCTGTATGTCACTGAACCCCAACAACAATACAGGTGGAGCTGAACCACACTGTATCTAAATGTCAGGCGATTGTGTAACAACAAATCAACTTGCAGCTCACCTCTTTCCGCTTCCTCTCGCCAATTTTTTTGAATGTAAAAGTAACCATAGAAAAACTGTTTTTTTAAAACATCATTTTAAAAAATTGTAGATGATACAGAAAAACGTGTTTCATATTACAACAACATATTTATTTCTTCAAGTATTGCTCACGATTTAACTCAGAGCAAGGAGGTGAAAAAGAAAAGTGCCATTTCTTAAAAATTGTGTACCAGATTATCGGTGACAGGAACTGTGGAGCGAGGCCGTCAGGGTACGAAGTCTTGAAGGAGAGGGTACTCGTGTGGACGGGGTGTGGGAGCTAGAGAGGTGGTCGAAAGTGGCGCGCGCATCCAGGAATAATTTTTTTTTTTTTTTTTTTTTTTTTTTAACGAATATTGACTGTGCTAAAATACACCAGCACAATTCTTAGGGAAATTTTAACAGTGATGTGTAAAGGTGAAAAAAGTGTAGTCTTTTGACTACTTGAAAATGGTTACGTGATAATTTATTTTCTGAGCACGTTAGTAAAAAAAAGAGAGTTTTCCGTAAGAATCTAACGCTGTATAACAAGAGCCCTCGTTGACAGTTAATCTACCTCACAAAAGCCCCAAGTATAGAACAGTAGAGAAAATGAGGGCAGTATCAAATTGCAGCGCGATGGGCGGCGAACATTCAAAATATAATTTAACTCAATTGCTTTTATGTCCTAAATTTAGCATTTAATGATGTAAGCTGTTAATTCTAATTCACGTCAAGTTAAATTCTTTTCTTTATTTATTGCATAACCTTCTTACTTTACAATTTAATTACAAAAGTGAATGGTAACCGAAATCGGAGTGTCGATATTATATCATGAAGTATTTCCAGATAAATTACACTTGATCATTCAGTTTGTATGATGATATTCCCCAGACATAATAAGCTTTCAAAAATAGCATCCTCATATGAATGTAGCATTAAACACTGACACTGACAGCACTACATAATGTTCTGAGTATGTCCGGGACATATAAATCATCGCTCCAGTTACACTGTATGAGAGCACTGGAGACAGTTGTCAGGGCTGCTAATATGAATAGAAATAGAACGCTCCAGCGGCCTTCATTATAATATTCACGCACGTTCACTATCTTAATAAGTTTTAGGGCACCTGTGTACAATTATAGACGCCAATAACAACAAACATGGCTATAGTGAGAATACCAGAATACGAAAAATGATATAACGAATGCCAATATATACGAAAATTATTCTCTCACGGATGGTTCACTTGCCATTATACAAAACCCAAGCATATTTCTACCCAGTATATCAAAGATCTCTAGGACGGTATTCCCGACATGAATGGAATTGTCTCTTGTCATTCAGGGGGAAAAAACACACACACACACACACACACACAGTCTTTGGCCGATTAATTTAACGATATTCATTATGATGCGGAACTTTCATTGTTTTAATTATATATATATATTTTTCCTTATTACATATCCAATCGTATTCAGAGTCCATTCCAGTGTGGGGCTTAACCCCACTGCATTGTGATTTTAATTGATTCTACTTGTAAATATCCCACATTACAGGGGGATTAGGGAGGCATAAAACTCTCGTTCCCGCTCTCCACTCTTCCACACCACTCCCCTCCCCTCCCCTCCCCTTCATGCTCACCCACCCAGCACCTCCCCTTCCCATCCACCCCTCTCCTTCCTAACCATCCAGTTCACACCCCCTTTACCCTCTCCCTTTTCTCTTTCCCTGATTCAATCTTTCTACATAGGAAGGTGTGGCATGCAAATCCTTTCCATATCATATCTTCGAACTTTAGAGGATAACAATACCGTTGAGCAGTCAGTTGAAATAAATCAATTTTATTCGAAGGAGAAAAAAGACAGTCCACTCCCTTTTTTCCAAACTCACTATCCGGCCTTTCTCTAAATTCCCTCCGTGTCTTTTCCTCTCTTCACTTCTCTCTCTCTCTCTCATATATATATATATATATATATATATATATATATATATATATATTTGTGGAAGGTACAGTAAGGGACCTAGAACTGAGAGAAGGAAGCTGCATCCGAGAGGCCCAGGTTTCGATTGCGGGCACATCCACGGAACCATTAAACAAGGTCTCTTTACCCTGACCAGTTTATACCTAGAAGTGACGCATGTGGCAGCCGGAGTGGATGTTTGCTAGAGAGAGAGAGAGAGAGAGAGAGAGAGAGAGAGTAGTGATTTCCTTTTCATCTGTTTGCTACCTCCAAAGCAAATATGTAATTCATTTCCTTGTGAGTATATTATCACACTATTTACCAACCTTTTTAGATTAATTAACCCTCCAACAGGATAGGGAACTTTAATATTAATTTCACCTTTGCCAGACGATTTTGAGAGACCTTTCTAATCGTGGGAGATTAGAAACAAACTCAACTACCTCATCTATTACGGGGGCGGCATTTACATCTATTTTATACCGTCCAGCGATTCTGATCATCCGTTGGGGGACCTGATACAGTGAAAGAAAAATGCTTAACTAGACTGGATGGATGAACTACTGCTTTACTTATCCAGGGAAGAATAGGCTATTTTCTTACTATAATTCGAGAAGAAAGAAAGAACATTCAAAATGTGAGGTTCAAATCGCTGAAATAAAAGCTACGTAAGATTTACAGTATGGACAATGAAAAAGAAAGACTGCTGAATGAGAAAAAGGGACAACGTTTAGATAGATAAAGGGCCTTCATTAAGAGAACATTAAGAAATTTTATAACTGAAAGGACAAACAACAGTTGTGTGTAAAACGGAGAAAGTGAAAGAGGCGAAGCTGCGTTGATGCGGACATGTGGTGAAAATGAACGAAAACGAACCAGATAAGACGGCATAGAGACAGCCGGTGAGAGGCTTAAGGGCCCGAAGGAGAGACAAAGGTTAGGTTGGGGAGGTGGTGTGGACTGAGATATGACAGAACTGTACATGCGGGAAGAAGATAATTATGTAGAAGGAAATGCACAAGAGCTCCCTACCCATACTGGGGCTAAACCTAGAAATATTTGACAATACCGAGGGGAATATAATGTTATGCTTCTTCACTGTTTTGTCTGCATTTTACTTAGCATTTAGCACCACAGTTAACCTCTACCCAAGGACCAACATCAGTCTTGAGCGCGGCTTAGTTTTATCAAATTGAAATAAGTGAACTATAAAGAGCAAGGT
>NC_137053.1:41622158-41652158 GCF_032717465.1 Coenobita brevimanus | reverse complement strand
ACCCTGTCTCAGCGCAAGAGACAGTTTGTTTGGGTGAGGAATGGGAGGGTAGTGTGGAAAACAGGGAACAAACTACGAGAGAATGCCTAATGCGAAAACAGTGGCCAGTAAACTTAGATGAAAAATGTAAGCGTAGTACGGAATATAGAGGGCGGAACAGGAGAGGATGTTTAGAGCAAAAACTCAACAGCCAGCCAACACGCACCCAAACACAGAATGAGACTGCTAAATGAAATACTTGGCCTGAGTGAGAAACATGCGGGTTTTTGTCAAGTTGGGGTTAAAGCATAAGAATGCTGTATGTTGAGAGAATAAAGAACAGCAGGCACATTCCAGACTCATTGATGGGGTAGTTAAATAATATTATCCTAAATTTATATAATAGAAATAAGGGTAGTTTGAATAGTTGGATGGAGTAGGCAAGGGAAATAAATAACCATCTCAGATCATTACGTGTGAAATGTGAAAGAAGTGAGAACACAGCTTTATGCTCCAAGTGTAAGTAAAGAAGTAAGCTGGAATGTATACTTTTGAAAAGAAAGTTTGCGGATGTTTTTACAATATCAGCGAACAAATAAAATAAATGAATGCGCTACTTAATGTGAAATCAGAGAGTATACCACGACTGTGTTCGTTGTACGAGAACAACGACCCAACCACGAATGAATGCATACTGTGAGAACGTACAACCGAATATGAATGAATGCTCACAGTGAGCACGGAGAACAAAAGACGCACGAATATGTTATATTAAACTGACAGTGTAATACATATTATTTATCTCTTCAACCTCTTCAGCCATTTTTATTTTGTTCTTGCCATCTCCAGATCTTTGTATCTTACTTAGGAGGGATTCCTCTGTATGGGCGTGTTGTATCTTATATTCATTAACCATTTCATTACCAAAAGTCTTTTCTTAGTTGTGTAAACTCGTCTGGAAGTACGAAGAATAAATTATCATTGCACTGAAGGCGCTAAGGAAAACCTGAGAATTAGTTATCCGAAGGTATAACAGCTGACGCAAAAGGTTCACGAAAGTAAGGAGAAGGTTATATATACTGTATATATATATATATATATATATATATATATATATATATATATATATATATATATATATATATATATATATATATATATATACACACACACACACACACACACACACACACACACACACACACACACACACACACACACACACACACCTTGTTGACATTGCCAAGCGACCTTGACCTCCTACCTTTCCATCTGCCTTAGACCTTTAATTGACTGTTTTCAAAATCTAAATCATTGTTCTCGCCTTACCCTCAACCGTACCACAAAGACTGGTCAGAATCGGATAAAATGGCTTGAAGCAGGCCTTGCAATGTGAACTTGACCACCTGTTATTCTCAAAAACTATATTTAACCCCTTGAGTCATCCTCATCACTTCCATTAAGCTTGAATCCAATTGGTCTGAAAGTGTTTCAGTTATTTTGTTAACACACAGGCACAAGGGTGATCTTGCCCTGAGGCCTTGACAGTTAACTGATAGTTCTTAAAATTAACTCGCTTCGGTAATGCCTTTTAAGTGAACCATTGCACCATGTTTGTTCAAAATCTGATGAACACTGTACTGAGTTTGTTAGATCATAGCCTATTTGGACGTAATCTTCTGACCTTGAGCTTTGTCCCATTGTTCTCAAAAACAAGAGATGAACCTCTCGGCTAACCCTCAAACCTTCCACTATGTATGGTTTGTTACGGAACAGAGAAAGATAATGTACACTTTAAGTGAGAATACTAAAAATCACTACTGTCCCGTAAAGTTCCAGGTTCAAAACAAAAGAGTTAGGTAAAATTACAAGTTAAAGTTTAATGCACAAACTAACAACAAAACATTCAGGACTCATAAGGATAATGTAATGGCAAAAAAACAGGCTAAATATATGGTTAACTGCAATAGCCTCTATTAACATGAAATTAGCAAGCGTAAATTTACCTAAGTCAGCCCTGATAAAATGAAAATACACTGGGTAATGCTCAGTTAATGCAAGATAAATTATTACAGATACAAAATAGTATTAAAACTGGCTGACAAAATGAATCCTACATAAATTACAAAAAACCTCACTAGGCCTACAAATCAACACCTTATGCTATACAGTACAAGGAAAAAATGCAATAACAGTTATACTCAAATTACACAGCTGCTAGATGGTTGGAGACTTCCGGAGCACTCACAACAATAACTGTACAGGGGAGGACAGAGATGTGAACAAAATGAGGAGTAGATCTAAGTGGCAATGATGCAGAGACTGAGCTCATTATATGGGGGCCGGCAGAGCTTGATACAACTTGTAAGAAGGACGCGCAAATGAAGCCATGGGGACAAAGAGTTGACAATCCCGCTCTGAACAACAGAAAGGACGACTTACTCTACTATAACGGTAGAAGGGGGGAACTGAGGCAGAACACGCTCGTGATCAAACATGCAGCATACTGTGCGTTAAAATTATACAAAGGATGATGAAATCATAGGCTATGTAACACCTCCCCACAAAGAAAAAGAAATTTACAAAGGAAATTTCTTATTACTCTAAAACAATCTGTCTAAAGTCTAGATAAGCAATCTGCAATGACATTTTCTTTCCCCTTGACATGTTGTATGTCTAATGAATACTCCTGAAGAAGTAGACTCCATCTTGTCAATCTCTGATTTTATCTTTAAACTTACTAAGGAATTTCAGTGGGTTATGATCGGTATAAATGACTATGGGGTCAAAACCAGAACACAAATAAAATGAAAAATGCTGTAAACCCAAAATCAAGGCCAAAAGCTCTTTCTCAATAGTTGAGTAGTTCTTTTGAGGTGGAGTGAACTTCTTACTGTAATAAGATACAGGGTGTTCAATACCTTGATCATCCTCTTGCAGCAAAACAGCCCCAGCTCCTGTATCACTTTCATCAACAGCCATCTTAAAAGGCTTAGCAAAATTTGGAGTAGCGAGCACTGGCTGACTTAATAGAATAGCTTTAAGTTTGTTGAAAGAGGATTCACAGCTATCGGTCCAGACAAATTTAACTCCCTTTTTCAGTAGGTCTGTAAGTGGTGATACAAGAATAGAAAAGTTAAGAACAAATCTCCTGTAATAACCTACCATTCCCAAAAATCTTTGTAGCTCTTTCCTACTTTTAGGTCTGGGAAGATCACTTATAACCTGAACCTTAGCTGCTGGTGGTGCAACATGTCCATCACCAATTACGTACCCAAAGTACTGAACTTTAGCTTGACCAAACTCACACTTTGATAAATTAGCTACAAGATTAGCATGAACTAAACGCTCAAGAAATTTACTGACATGGCATAGGTGATCTTTCCAGTTGTCACTGAAGATTAATACATCATCAATATAAACAACACACCCTGCCAAACCCTCTGTTACAACATTCATGAGCTTCTGAAATGTGGCTGGTGCATTCTTCATACCATATAGCATTACGGAACATGCAAAAGTCTTTCCTAGTGTTACAAAACATGAGATCTCCCTAGCACGTTCAGTCATAGGTACTTGCCAGTATCCCTTTAACAAATCAAACTTACTTATGTACCTAGCCTTTCTGATCTTGTCTATGCAATCTTCCACACGAGGGAGAGGGTAAGTGTCTGTTTTAGTTATCTGATTAACACGTCTGTAGTCGATGCAAAGCAGCTGTGACCCACCTGGCTTAGGGACTAGAGTGACAGGAGAACTCCACTCGCTCTGACAGGGCTCAATCATCTTGTGGTCCAACAGGTAGCCAAGCTCCTTCTGGATGAGAGGAACTTTCACTGGGTTCACACGGTAAGGAGGCAGTTTAATTGGCTTTGCGTCTCCAACATCGACATCATGCATCAACACAGTGGTTCTTCCTGGAGCGGCACGGAACACTTGCGGGTACTCCTGCAGTAATGCCGAAAACTCCTGCCTTTCCTCGGGAGGTAGATGAGAAAGCTTAGTCTGGAGATCATTCATGATATCAGGATTCTTCCCCAAACTATCACTCAGGCTCATACTGCATGGGAGAGCTTCACTTGCAGACTCGGGTGGAACAGCTACAGTGCAGACTGGATTATTTTCGTCTCGCCTGTGATATAACTTTAGCATGTTGATGTGACATAGTTGCTTGTTCTTTCTACAATCTGGTGTGGCGATGACATAGTTGACATCACTGAGTTTCTTCTCCACGAAATAAGGACCACTAAACTTGGCTTGAAGAGGTTGCCCATGAACCGGTAGCAGAATTAAAACCTGATCTCCTGGCTGAAAGTGGCGTAACCTGGACTTCTTATCATACCAAGTCTTCATCTTCTCCTGAGCAGCTCCTAAATTCTCTCTCGCCAACTGTAAAGCAGTGGACAGCCGTTCTTTGAACTTCATCACATACTCCAGCAGGTTGACGTCATCTTCCTCCGACAGCCAGCATTCCTTGAGTAGCTTAAGGGGTCCTCTTACTTCATGGCCAAACAGTAGTCCAAAAGGTGAGAAGCCCAGTGATTCATTTGGAGGTTCTCTTGCAGCAAATACAACGAATGGAAGACCTTTATCCCAGTCTTTCTGATGTTCCAAACAGTATTTCTTGAGCATCGATTTGAGTGTTTGATGATATCTCTCCAACGCTCCTTGGTTCTGGGGATGGTAAGCTGAAGACGTGATCTGGGTGATGCCCAACTCTTTCAGAGACTGCTTGAAAACATTTGACATGAAATTACTTCCCCGGTCTGACTGTACCTCCTTGGGCAGACCAAACTTTGTGAAGAACCCTAGCATTTCCTTAACCACGTTCTTTGCTGAGATATTTCTAAGTGGAATAGCTTCAGGATAACGAGTAGCCATATCAATCAGGGTCAACACATAAGAAAATCCTGAAGAAGTCTTAGGAAGAGGGCCCACAATATCCACCAACACACGGGTGAAAGGCGCCTCAAAAGGAGGAATGGGAACTAAAGGTGCAACCTTTTCGGTCTGATTACACTTCCCCACAACTTGACAGGTGTGACAAGACTTACAATACCAGGAAACATCCCTGAAGATACCTGGCCAGTAGCAGTGTTTCAAAATGCGTGCCACAGTCTTCCTCAATCCAAGGTGTCCTGCCAAACTGGAATCATGAGCCACTCTAATGACATCCTGCCTACAAACACGAGGGATGACAACTTGATGTACAACCTCCCATTCACAGTCGGCTGATGCCGTTGGGGGTCTCCACTTCCTCATAAGTACTCCTGACTTTATATAATAACAAGTAGAAGCACCGGTTGACTCTTCCTCACTGCAAGCAGAGTTAGCTAGACCTTTCAACTCAGGGTCAGCAACCTGCAACTCAACCAACTCTTGACGAGACAAATTATCAACATTACAGGGTACTGCCTCATCTGGTGAGTGGTCCAAATTAGCAAGAAAAGTGTCAGCAAGGATAACATCATCATCATCATTATCCTCTAAATCACCAGTAACTTTAGATTTAGCCCTAGTGACAGCACATGCAGGGAACACGTCAGGGACATCACAATCCTGGGACGCAGCCACTGGCTCACTAGACAACTGAGGAGCTGGACACACTTGACTTCCACCAATATCATTTCCAAGTAAGAAAGTTACACCTGACATTGGGAGTGTCTCAACCAACCGAACCATAACGGAACCATTAACAAAACCAGACTCTACATTCACTCTGCACAGAGGGACAGAGAAGTAATTATTCCCTACACCTTGTAAGATTACAGTTTCATCAGAGGAATTAACATTAGAGCCTAGAACACTGGTCAGCATAAGGGATTGGCAAGCACCTGTATCACGATATATTTGAACTGATTTCCTGTCATTACTGTCCAGAGGACTGACAAAACCATCAGACAGGAAATTAGCACATGAACTCTTGAGAGTGTCACCCACGTTACTGCTCAAAAGAGGAGCTCCATCATGAGAATTTAAGTTACCCCTCAAAGCAGGTTCAGTTAACTCAGTTAAAGCATTCTGGGTACTCTCAAGGGTGGACACTAGACTAATTGACTGAATATTTAAAGTCTCCTTTTTGTTCACATCACGCTGTCTCCTGAAACATCTCTCCGTAGTATGACCAAGCTTACTACAGTAAGTACATTTACTTTTCTGAAATCTAGAGGTGAAGCTGGTATTTACTTCCTGAGAAACATCATCTTTATTCTCTTTCCTGTTACCTGTACTCTGAGTAGAGGCAACGTACTTACTCTAAGCTTTCCCTTTTTCTTTAGAATATCTCTTGTGAGTGAGAACATATTCATCAGCTAAAACTGCAGCATCAGACAAATTATCTATTCTTTTCTCATCAAGATATAGGCTTACATCTTTATAAATACACCTCTTGAAGTCCTCGAGCAAAATCATCTGCTTAAATTTACCAAAATCAGAATCCACATTCTTAGAATTTAACCACTGCTCTAACAGATCTTCTTTGATTTTTGCATACTCAACATGGGATTGCTTATCTTGCTTATAAGTTGTCCTAAATTTTACTCTATAAGCTTCAGGAACAAGCTCATAGGCCTTAAGAATCAAGCTCTTAACTACGTCATAATTATCAGATTGATCCTGAGGCAAAGATGCATAAGTTACTTGAGCTTTACCGGTGAGAACAGTTTGAAGGAGTACTGGCCAATACTTTTTGGGCCAATTAAAACCTGTAGCTACCCTCTCAAACAACTGAAAATACTTTGTTAAATTAGATTCATTAAAAGGAGGGACAAGTTTAACATTTTTAGCCACATCAAAATCATCAGAGCTAGATGATCCAGTTCCACCTTGTTTCATGCGATACTCATGGTCTGCCTGAATCCTAGCAAGTTCAACTTGTGCGTGAAAATCAGCCTCCTTAACATCAGCCTCCTTAGCACGTGCTTGAAGTTCAGCTTCCTTCACACGAGCCTCCTACAGGGCTAGCTGTAACTTAGCTAATTCAATCTGCGTTTGCTCATTTGGAGGAGTTATATTAAACAAGCTTTCATTAATCATGTCAACAATTTGATCTTTAGAATGATGAGAGCGAACAGCAATTCCCAATTGTTGAGCAACAAGCTTAAGTTCATTCTTTGTTCTGTTTTCTACATCCAACACTGTTTGCACATTTGACAAAAAATCTTTGGCTTCATCAAGTGTAGTAATAGTAGACATCATGAATAAGGAACAGTCACAAAATATCAAGCAATATCCTTATGATAATATCCTGAATATCCTGATGAGAGATCGCCAAATTTATGTTACGGAACAGAGAAAGATAATGTACACTTTAAGTGAGAATACTAAAAATCACTACTGTCCCGTAAAGTTCCAGGTTCAAAACAAAAGAGTTAGGTAAAATTACAAGTTAAAGTTTAATGCACAAACTAACAACAAAACATTCAGGACTCATAAGGATAATGTAATGGCAAAAAACAGGCTAAATATATGGTTAACTGCAATAGCTTCTATTAACATGAAATTAGCAAGAGTAAATTTACCTAAGTCAGCCCTGATAAAATGAAAATACACTGGGTAATGCTCAGTTAATGCAAGATAAATTATTACAGATACAAAATAGTATTAAAACTGGCTGACAAAATGAATCCTACATAAATTACAAAAAACCTCACTAGGCCTACAAATCAACACCTTATGCTATACAGTACAAGGAAAAAATGCAATAACAGTTATACTCAAATTACACAGCTGCTAGATGGTTGGAGACTTCCGGAGCACTCACAACAATAACTGTACAGGGGAGGGCAGAGATGTGAACAAAATGAGGAGTAGATCTAAGTGGCAATGATGCAGAGACTGAGCTCATTATATAGGGGCCGGCAGAGCTTGATACAACTTGTAAGAAGGACGCGCAAATGAAGCCATGGGGACAAAGAGTTGACAATCCCGCTCTGAACAACAGAAAGGTCGACTTACTCTACTATAACGGTAGAAGGGGGGAACTGAGGCAGAACACGCTCGTGATCAAACATGCAGCATACTGTGCGTTAAAATTACACAAAGGATGATGAAATCATAGGCTATGTAACATGTTACAATCGAATGAAAGCTTTACCAGTTACTGTGTTCAGACGCGCGTGCCCCCCCCCCACACACACAAGATATATATATATATATATATATATATATATATATATATATATATATATATATATATATATAATTATAAAAGCTCATGACTATCACTTGTTGCCTTAATGGATCTCAGAAGACTTTTAGCCTGGAAAGTAAAACAGATGACACAAAATTCAGACGAGAACGGAGAACGATTCACGAATTTTATTAACAAACACCGAGAGCTGACCACCAAAATTGCCCACCTCCCAATTGAAACCAAGAGAATGTTTTATGTGAAAGCACAACAGATGACAAAAAAGACTTGACTCCGCCCCTGCATTAGGAACCCCAGGCACGGCTACAAGGGTGATCAGGTAGGTGGTCGCATAGTCGCCTCACGCTTTCAATAATGTTCCCAGGCAGCCACAGTAGGACAGAGGGCGGTGTGGCTAAGCTGCAAAAGCCACGTTCATTGTTTGTCACCCGAATGGGAGGGTAACTTTAAACCTTCGGGGAAAAAAATAGTTACGCCGAGGATAGGGAAAGTAAAATCGGCTTCAGTTGGCACAGGACGCTATGGACTAGGCAGTGGAAGCAATCTAGATTTCGGACCAAGCTTTCGGCTCTGTAAATCAATCAATACCAAATACTACAAATTCTCATAAGAAAAACAAAAACAAAATAGAGAAGGTAGATTAAAATTGCAGTGGAAACAATCTGATTTTTTTAAAGCTTCTTCCTCTTATCCTCTAGATTTAGATAATGTATCTTCTGTTTTCTTTCAGCTTGTCTCCAGTTGACAATATTGAGTTTGAAAGAGACTCCTTTACCTGCAAGAGTTAGGTACAGCCTTCATTAACCCATGCACTAATACAGATGTTTCTAAGTTTTAGTGCAGTCGTCTCTAAGTAGCAGGAAAACGTTCTCAGGATGAAAATCATAAAATCAGCCAATACGTAATGTTGTCAAAACTGCCAAAAATGCAAATATAACAAGTGAAGACGAAGCAGATCGACGAGAACTGGCACATATTTTAATGATTCGGGGGAAGCTTTCTGTCCTTAAGAAAAATAACAAAAAATGTAAGGCTATATGAAAAAAAAAAAACAAAAAAAAACACTGACACAGACGCATGAATCTTGTGCTTTCTGATCAAAAATATTTTCAGGAATAATCTGCCTCGAAATACGGGCAGTGCATCTGTCTATCTATTGCCAGTAGTTCAGTCCCAGAGATCATCAATGGACGTACAAGTACAGAAGATGAAAAAACTATAAATGTCCAAAGTATAAAATGTCTTTCTATTACAACTTGTCACTGCTCACTGAAGCTACTCCAAACTACATCCCCAGTGTAGCCTACTCTTGTCAGAATTCCAGTCCCAGAGGTCATTCAGGGCAACAACAATATGAGAGTGAGAGAGAGAGAGAGAGAGATGATGATAATGATGATGACTCCTAGTCTTTATTGCAACTCGTTACAGGTCCTTTGTGGCACTCCAACCAAACACATATTATATTATGTTCTTTAATTCTTTCTTCCCCAAAATGGGTAAGAAATACGGTATATTTCAATTATCTTTCGTTTCATTCCTTATTCTTTTTTCCCCTTTCCTTAGTGACTGCTGTAGGGTGTCCGGTAATCAACCTGACATCGTTAAGGGAATTCCTCCCAGTTACTTTGTGATATAGCAGCGCATTTGCATTATTAAATCCCTTCACATAATTCCCACATTAAACCGTGTGAAGCGGGTCCCTGGTAATTACTGCCTATGACGTGTATTTACAAATTATACACGACAGGCGAGGGACGTTTTTGCCGCTGGACTTACTATAAATTAATGGAAAAACACCGGACGCCCTCCCACTCGGAATTCCAGTGGATTTAGCTCATGAAATGATAGGGTGCTTGTAAATATGGCTGTTACTGCGTGCCTGGTCGTTAAAGAGCGTTGTGTTCCGTGCCGAGGGGTAATCAGAGCCCTCAGTATCCTAAAAACAGAACTATCACTCAACATTTTAGCAAATATGCACAACATTCGTCTAGATATATGATTGTTACAGTTTTTTTTTTTCCCGTGAACAAATATAAATCATCCCCGTAAAAAAATTCCTTTACATAATCTATAATTACAAATGCCAGTGCGAGAATGAGGTACTGAACGGCCGGGTGAGTTGATCCTGCAATATTCGGTGTCCCATTACGCCGAGTCTATCTGTTTGGCCAGGCTAAGCTCCCATTAAGTACTTGGATAATATGGCAGCTTGCCTACACACCTGAGGGACTATACATTTATAATACGTAAGGGATATTATCATTAATACTTAATACTTGGTGCACAGGCAACAAATAAAGACTGGTTTAGATGAAGTATGAGAACAGGGCAGTTAGGAAGTACAGTATCGTAGATGTTAATTAAAAACTAAACAGAGAAGCAAAGACAGAGTTTATGAGGAAAGGTGGGAATGAAGAGTGAGAGACGGAATGTTGGATGTAAAAAATTTGGTGGCAGGTAGATATAGAACAGTGTGGGGGAGTAAATAATGTTCGTTGGCAATGAAATGTGGGAGTGAATAAAAGGGTTTCAGAATCGGGTGGCTGAAAGAAGTGACGAGCATGTAGATCAAGTAGGAAGTGGAGTAAACAAGCTGGGAATGCACATTAGAAGAAGGAGGGAGGTGGCAGTGAAGTGTGGGAAGCCTGAGCAGAGGGAATGTGAAAACTGGATAACTAGAGGTAATAGGAGCACCGAAGAAGAAACATAGGCCTACATAATGCATGATTTAACAAGGTATAAGACCAAACTGGAAGAGTATGTAGGGGAGAGAGAAATTGAAAGAGGCTGACTTGGAAACTGTATGAGAGGAATGACTGGATGAAGAATATGCATCGAAAACAAGATAGAGGAATAGCCTATAGCGGGGTGAGTATAAAAAGGCCAGCGTGTTCTTGGGTGTTGTTGATGGGAAGGGATAAAATAACTGAAGACCTTATTGCCGGAGCAACCCCTCGCAGGACGGCGACAAACAATAGACAGAGCGAGGCATATGGTTAGACAGACAGATAGACTGATCGAAAGATATAAAGAGAGATAGAGGGGTAGATAGATAGAGACAGAGAGATAGATGGATAAGACAGACAGGGAGATAGAAAATAAATAGATATATAGGTAGATAGGTAGAGAGATAGATTCAGTTCCTAAAATTAAAATAACTGCTATTCTTCCTATCACAGTAAATTCAGTGCACGTTATCTCTATGCCTCCTAGACTAAATATAGACCCAGGTAGTGAGAGGGAACCCAGGTAAAGAAAGGAGACGCAGGTAGAGAGAGGAGGCCCAGGTACTGAGAGGGGAAACAGGTAGTGAGAGGTAATCCTGGTAGTGAGAGAGGGTCATTGTAATGAGAGGAGACCCAAGTAGAGAGAGGAGACCCATGTAGTGAGTGAGGTCCCAGGTATTGAGAGGGGACCCAGGTAATGAGTGGGTACCCAGATAGTGAGAGGAGGTCCGGATAGTGAGAGGGGACCACTGTAATGTAAAGGGGACTCAGATAGTGAAAAACGATTCATATAGTGAGATGGGACCCAAGCAGTAAGAGAGCTTCCAGGCAGTGAGAGCGAACCAAGGTAGTGAGAGGGGATCAAGGTAGTGAGATGGGACCCAGGCAGTGAAAGGAGTCCCTGGTAGTGAGAGGGCATCCAGTAAGATTGGACCCTGGTAGTGAGAAGGGATCGAAATACTGAAAGAAAAGAAGGACAAGGGTAGCGAGAGGGCACGAAGGTATTGGGAGGGCATCTAAGCAATGACAGAAGGCTCATGAGGAGGCTGGTTGACGTTTGAAGAAAGAGTGCTGACACATATCATGGAAGAACTCTCAATGTAAGTTGGTTCATTCACCTTAGGACGACACTTTGTATTTCTGTGAGAGACTGACTAGAAGAGTGTATGTAGTAAGGTAGAGGAAGGAGGGGAAGACCAATGAGATGCAGGGATGGAGTGGAGAGATATGTGAGTGTGAGGTGCAAGGACGACAGGGCGATGTGGAAGCGATTTGTCAATGGCCACCCCTTACAGGATTAAGGCGTCTGGCAGTAGAGAGGCAGATAGACAGGAAGAATTTTTTAGTACCAGTGGTCACTTGGCTATCGTTTTTCACCGTTTTTTATCTCCATCTGTCTATCTATTACCAGACGCCTTAATCCCATAGGGGATGACCTCAAACAGATTGCTCTTTCCCCCGCCATTTCACTGACCTGTTCCCAGCTCTCACCCCCCTCTCTCATATACCTCTCCACTCCATCCCTCCATCTCATCTTTGGCCTCCCCCTCCCTCTCCCCCACACCACCTCAGTCACACGCTCCTCGTCAGTCTCTCAATCTCCATCCTCTCCACATGGCCAAACCACCTCAGTGTGTATCTCCTAAGGTTTCCTATCACATCCACATCAACTTCACAGCACTACATCACTTCCTCATTTGTCAGTCTGTCTCTCCATGTAACTCCGCAGGCTCCTCGCAAATAACTCATTTCCACTGCTCTCACTCTTGACCTCTGTCCCCCCAACAGCGTCCAAGCTTCACTTCCATAAGTTAGAGCTGGTATCACAATACTGTCATGTAGCAACTTTTCACTTCCATGCTCACTTCCCTGTTTCTTATCACTGCTTTCAGGGAACCAGCAACCTTTCTTCCTTGTTGTGCCCTGTCAAGCACTTTACCCTCTAAACTTCCATCCTTCCTCATCACTCTATCTAAGTTCTAAATGCATTCACATTTTCCATTTCCTTCTCATCCAGCCTTACTGAACATTCACTGACTTCACTTCTCTCGAAGACCATAACTTTTCTCTTCTCTACATTCACCTTTAGATTCCGTTTCATACACACTCTCCCAAACTCATCCACCAAGCCTTGCAGCTCCTTTTCGTCTTCACAGAACAACACAATATCATCTGCAAACAACAGTACTGGGAGTTTCCAAATACTGCCCTCTCTCACTTGGGCTGCTTCAGCATCTACTGCCATACCTTGTATCTCTTTTATAACCCCATCCATATACAGATTGAACAACCATGGAGACATGACACATCCCTGTTTCAGTCCAACCTTCAAACAGAAAAATTCTCTCAGTTCACTATCCACACGCACTACAGCCTCAGCACCGTCATACATATTCTTCACGGCATTCAGCAACTTCCCATCTACTCCATATATTCATAATACTATCCACAATATTTGTCTATGCACCCTGTCACATTCTTTCTCCAAATCCATGAAGGCCGCATACAACTTGTTTCCCTTCTCTAGAAACTTTTCCACTAAAGATCTAAGAATGAATATCTAATCTACAGAACCTCTTCTCTTCCAAAATCCTCCATGTTTTTCTCCAACTAATTCCTTTGTTATTTCCCTAACTCTGTCAATAAGTATCCTACCATATACTTATCCTGTTACATTAAGAAGACAAATGCCCCTATGATTAACACATACTTGTTTTTCCCCTTTTCCTTTGTATCGGGGAATAATTATACCTGATTTCCAATCCTCCGTGACTCTGCCTTCCTCCCAGGCCAGTCTGCACATCTACTGCACCCATTCTATTACTATCTCTCCCCCATGCTTCGGCATTTCACCACACACTCCATCAATTCCTGGGGCTTTCCCCATTTTGACTAACGTCGTTGTTTTCACAACTTCTATCCTACAGTACTGATTTTTTTCCTCTCTTCTCACATGCGTCCGCCTCCCAGCCATTTCCTAGCCACTGACACTCGCATTACTTTCATTCTCTTCATTCTCTATGTTCAACATTTCCTTAAAATGTTCTCTCCATCTGCTCACTTTTTATTCTTTCTCCACTATAGTCGTGGCGAGCGACTTTGAGGTTATTATCGTGTCCTGGCAACCTAGGCTACCATTCGAAAGTGTGTCAGATTTCTTTTATAATATGAGATGCATTGATTCGTGTATAATATATGTTCGTGTATAATAATATTCGTGTATAATATATTCGTGTATAATATGATATGTGTATAGTATGATACGAAATCGAACGTACTTTTGAATGATAGGTTGCCAGGGTACGATAATGACAACCTCACAGTCGTGCTCCGCAACTATAATAATCTACCATTATTATCTTTCACCCCCCAACTAAGTTCTTTGGCCCCCAGTCTAACTCCCTTTACCTCTTTCCATACATTCCCTCCACTTTACACTCAAATTCCTTCCAAATTCCTCATCTACTCTCGTCTTGCTCCCTCTCACTAATATTTTCACCTCTCTCATCCTCTCTACATATAACTCTCTCTTCCGTCTTTCAACTTCTTCCACTCCCCTGTTTCTCATCCACTAACTATATGCTTTCTTCTTTTGTGCCACAGTCTCTCTCATCTCTTCATTCCACAGTGGTGTTCCCTAAACCCCTCTTTCGTCGTCTCTTCACCCCACACACCACCTCACATACTGCAAAGATTTCTTCTGTGAATATTTTGCACACACCTTCCACGTCCCCCATCTGCTCCAATCCATATTTACCCAGTTGTTCCTCTACTTCCCTCTTATTCATTCATTCATTGTCAGACGCCATGTATCCCAAACGGGGTGGTCAAGGGCTTAGAGTTAATTGTTTTTACAGGGAGGGGCACTAATCCTCCACCAACCCCACTTGACACGTAGGGATGCCAACAGCATCTGGTGTTCCCAGGCGGTCACCCATCCAAGTACTAACCAGACCCAACGTTGCTTAACTTCGCTGATCGGACGGGAAGCGTTGAACTCAACGTGGTATGGCCGTTAATTTGCCATTTTTCCATCCTCTTGTAACCTTTCCACTATCCTTGTACGAACTACTTCCTCCTGTCCTTCCCTTCTATTTTTCCATTTCAGTTGAACCTTGATTCTGACCACCACTTGGTGGTGGTCAGAAAGTCCACTCCCCCAACCTCTATATACTCTCGCATCCAGTACACACCTTCTCATCCTGTCATCCACACACACATAATTAATCATTGCCTCCCATTCACTCATCTCACCACCCACCCTTCTCATCACTCGCCATTTATACCTATGGATCATTTTGTGCCTGAAAGGGGTATTGGCTATCACCAACTCCCTCCTGGCACAAATGTCCACTAAAGCACTGCCATTCTCATCCATCTCTGCAGGCACACCCCACTCACCAACTACTCCATTCACCTTCACATTCCCTACTTTTCCATTCATATCTCCAATCAAAAACACTCTCTCATTCCTTTCAAACTTTTCCATGCATGCTCCACATTTGTCCAGAACTCTTCTCTCACTCTGCTTCACGCTCTTGCATTGGCGCATACATGCTAACACTCGCCCACATTCTCATACCAACTTTCAGTCTTACCCACACAATCCTCGAGCCAACCGACCCATACTCTCTTATATTCTCGTTCCATCCATTACTCACAGCAATACACACTCCTTCTTTTGCCCTCTCATTCTCATCTACTCCCGTGCATAAACCCCATCCATACTCCCATTCTCTCAAACTCACATCTCCCCATTTAGTTTCAGTTAATCCAAATACATCCACTTTCGCACCCTCAAGCACCTGGGCAATGTCTTCCTTTCACCTCATCATTTGCACCCTATTCATTCCATATAGCTATCCGTACCATGTCATTTGTTCGGTCCTTAGTCGTCACCTTTTGGTAAGTCCTGGTCCGAGGCTTCTTGTTCATATTTTTAGTTAGTTGTTTTCTGGGGAGGGGCACTAACCCTCTGCCAACCCACTTGTTATCACGCAGGGAACACGAGTAGGTTGGTTATACGTTTACCACCCAGCGTTGTAAATGCTTTCCTGGTTTACAGAAAATCATCTAGCTTGCCACTCAATGTAGTGCCACCCTAAAAAACAAAGTACCACTACACTAAGTGGGTGGATGATGAGGGTCCCCACCTCCAGACAATTTTTAAAGTTTGGGAGTAATCACTGAGTTCAGAGAGTTTATTTAGACCACAATACTTAATTTGGCCTTTTATTGCAGATTTCGAAATATATTGATTTATCTTTTTTATTTGTTGGCTTCTCTGCTTACTCGCCATGCATTTTTATTTAGATGATCATTAGCTTACCGGTTGGCATGGAGAGAAAAAAAATACACCGTGATAATTCCAGCTATTCTCTCCTGTAGTAACTTTATAGGACTACGTCCCTAGACCGGTTTGGCGCTGCCTGCCACAGATGGGCGGCAACTTGCGTGTGGTCGATAAGTCTGCTCGGTCAGATAGGCGGGGGTAGTTCAACAACAACACCGTCCCTAGACATGGGAGAGAAACGATACCACCGATTTATTCCCAACATGTCTTAAAGAGGCGACTAAAAGGAAAAAGAGCCAGGGAATAGGATCTCCCCCCTTCTCCCATCCAGTGTTGTGGTGTGGGTGGAGAGGTTGTTCATGAGCAAAAACAAAAGTTCCTTGGGATTTTTAGATGTTCTCTGGCTGCAGCTTTGTCCGTTTTGCCTTTTACTAACGATTATCGGACAGATCGTGGGTTACTCCAGTAGACTTTAGCAACTTACGTAAAGCCACACCACACGGCACAACACACCTCACCACACCAAACTACGCAAAATCACCCTCCCACATCACACCATACCTAGCGCATCAAAGGAGGAGCCATGAAGCTCCTGAATATAATATTTTTTTACTTTTACATTTTCAATGTCAATCCTCACTGCGACATAGTATGCATAAAACACAGAAAGATGGGTTAACGGAACAACTCTGTCACAAAACATTTGTGTTGCAGACAGCATTGTAGTTCCTACACCACATCTAAAATGGAGATTGCAGATAAGATATTCATAACCTCTGATGCATGTCCCGAAAAGGGTCAAAGATGCATTCTCTGTGTCGCTGCACTCCATGTGTTCGTGAATAACAGATAATGGTAACGATGATAAAGACATACCGTAAATCATTGCTTTCGTATCATTTGTTTTATCAAGTTAATTTCTGATCTGAGATGAATATGTTATGCAACTAGAAACATTGTCTTATTAATTTTGCCAACCAATTTTTGGTAGGCTCGTCATCCCCATAATGCAAAAGGATAAATGTCACTTCGAGCTGAACATTATACTATAGCAATTTGTCACAATACTTTAGCAAAACTTAGTGGCAACCATTACTGTCTGGCTGCCGTTAATGGTGCAGCCAGTTATATGTAAACTTTGCCATCTGTTTCATTAAGTCCTGCTGTATAGCTTCCTTGAATATGACTCATTTTTTATTAATATACAGGTCTGACTTTAGAACTCGGTAAATGTTAAACAGCAACTGCGAGTGAGTCATTCCCATGGTCTATTACTTCCTTTGAGATATAGTGGCCTGAGGTTAGGCTACAGGCCAGAAGGACAGATGACCAAGCTAAGCCTTTGGTGCCAGTACATGATAGGAAAACCAGCCGCCGCCGCATGGAAAATTAAATCTTTCCATGTAAGTTACGTGAACGACATTCCTACTGGTAATCTACAAAACTAGGCCACGTGAAAATAAAGATAATTCTACATCTTCCACTCAGCAACAAGACGTAGAAAGCTATCTCACCAACGCTAGCAAGGAAAATTGAAAATATTGACAAGGCCGTATTCTTCCTGACACTCACGAGTCTTTGTATCACCATTTCCTTGGCGATTTTGTTTTTTGCATATTTTTCATTAATTATTTTGTGCATGTTATTAACCCTGAACCAGAGGGACGCAATAGGTAATAACTGTGGGGGGAGGGAGAGGGAAATTACACCGCAGATTAAAAAAAAAAAAAAAAAAGACCAAAATCAGTTTTCAGTTCATTGATAGGCCTAGTTGCCGTTATACGTGAGTTATTCCACGCGTTTTCTATGTCTAATAACTAAAAATAACAGTTAAAGTACTGAGTATCAGAAAAAAGCATATAATATTTTTTTTTATTTTATAAGAAAATAAAAGTAAATTTGACGAATGAGGAGGATATGAGAGGATGGGCAGACTTGTAATGCACACTCATTGGCAGACAAGAATAATGCTGCATTTTTAACCGGTGGCGATTTACAAGTGGCACATTTAGTCCCTACATAGATTTTGCTTATGAGAAATTAGGCATATGTGATATTATGCATACTGGTACGTGACACTGTGGCTACCTGAAATACTGTATATACTGAATGAAATTATGTACAGCCCTGAGCATGAAGGTCGCTTATACTTCACCGCTGACTGCGGCAATTGAAGATGTTATAATGTACTTTGTGCGTGTGTGTGTGTGTGTGTGTGTGTGTGTGTGTGTGTGTGTGTCGCAGAACTATGAAACGCACAGTCAAAGGGTATATAAAGGGAGGATGTTCTGTATCGTATGGGGAGGCATAGAAATATGGATGACAGAACACGGTGCTGGCAGAGGAATGTTTATATCGAACTTTTGCTCATGGATGTGTATGTAAACTTCCGTGTGGAATTACGTGTGGGAAAATATGTATCTGTGAAGGAACGTACGTCAGTGCTATGCGGATGTGAAAACTATGAATGAAACACTGTATATGAATGCGTAAACTGTGTATACGTATATATGAAAATATGTATACACAGAGAAT
This sequence comes from Coenobita brevimanus, assembly GCF_032717465.1. Classification (NCBI taxonomy): domain Eukaryota; kingdom Metazoa; phylum Arthropoda; class Malacostraca; order Decapoda; family Coenobitidae; genus Coenobita; species Coenobita brevimanus. Next base: position 41,633,473 of record NC_137053.1, on the reverse strand, counting down.
AAGCCCTGAGGTAATCTAGGGTTCCACTGCACCCCAGACGTATTGCCAGACCACATACTGCACAAATATATATCACTCGGGAACAGCTTATGGGACATGGTAGGTACTGTGCATGTGGTCTCAACCCCTTACCCTGATAGGAATTATACGAACACATGATTTCGTAAGGGGGAGAGGTATAACAGCACCCCAGATTGCCAGTCCCAGGTTAATATATTTTTTTTGCATCGACATGATTTGTAACGATAGTGTCTAAGAGGAAAAAACTAGGAAAAGTGTCTTACGAAATCTCCCAGGCCAACGTAAACATTGTACACGGAATTTAAACTGTGAACTCTCCAAATTTTATCATATTATTTCCCAGAAAAGTAGTTCAGAATAAATCAAGCTATAGTACAAACCTAGGCCGGGAGGAGGAATCTGGGGGAAACGGCAGTCGTCATTCTTAATGGAGCTACGGACGGGGGGAGGGGGATGGGCATGAACTAATATATATATGGTGATAAGGAAAAGAGCAATAACATCGACGACAACAATAACAACAACAACAGAAACAAGAACGATAAACAACTACAAAAAGGTGAGTATAAAGAAAAGCAGCACATTCTGTAGAAAGAATTTACACACACACACACACACACACACACACACACACACACACACACACACACAGCAATATGATAAGGAATGATAATCAACAACATAAACAAGAAGAACAATAACAATAACAACAATAATAATAATAATAATAATAATGATAATAGTAATAGTAATAGTAATAATAATAATGATAATAATGATAAATAATAAGTACGAATACAAGATCGGGCTAGTAAAAACAAAAATAATTGCAGTAAGAACAATAAGTAAGAAGAGAAAGATTGCAATTATGGCAAATCAGTTTACCTGAATGGTAATGAAGAAGAACACGTACGAGAAGGAAAGAATGATGGGATGAAGTCGATGTGTATAACTGTGAGAAGGTAAGAACGACAACGCCGATGATGAAGACAATAATTATGATGATGGTGACTAGTGGAAGGATGATAAAGAGGTGAAGGAGAAGTCGGAGAGTAATAAAAATAAGGAGGTAACGTGATCATGATGTCAGTGAAGATGGTGGCAATGAACAAGAAGTGAAATGAGAAGGAGGAGGAAGAAGTGGGGGCCTGAATTGAAGTAGGAAAGTAAGAATAATACTGAGAAGGTAACGATGATGATGATGATGATGATGATGTTCAAAGATAAGAGCCTTGTGATACAGTATGGCGTTATTCCAAGTGATAGGGAGGGAGGAGTGGGCAACTGGCTGCGTTCCCCGGTGCTGCATTTCCCGAGCACCGTAGCGTTATATGACTAGGCGCGGCACAAATCCTAACCTTTTTTGTGTTGGCTCTGTATTTATGGTGGCAGTGCGCCCATGCTGCATAATTCCCTGGTGACTAAGCCTAATTACGGGACGATGAGCTACGGGTAATGCATAATAAGGCCTTCAAACCCAAAAGGTAATTTTTACGTCTTCTTTGCTGCCATTGGAGAGTAACTTAGTGGCGAAGAGATACAGCTTAAAACGTCCTAAGGTTGAACAAAGGTACGTAGCAGACAAACCTCAACCTTTTATGCTATTTATGTATGTATTTACGCATTTGTTTTTGTTATAGGGTGTAGTTTTGCGTTCATCAGTTAAAAATGGCTAAATATCTAGGAAATGAAAGTGAAGGAACCCAAGATTATTTAGTAAAAAACTATAATGTGTGTGTGTGTGTGTGTGTGTGTGTGTGTGTGTGTGTGTGTGTGTGTGTGTGTGTGTGTTGTATTATTCCAGTTAAATAGTATGTATGTTTCTATTATTCTTGTTTTCGATTTCATACTTATACAGCCGGTACCGTCAACAGTGAGCTTTGATGTTATCTCCACGATTATTTTACATTAATAGAATCAGTCAGATTAAGAATGTACTCAAACTGCAGTCGTTTTAAAAATTCTCTGTTGGGGGGGATCCTGAACGTAACCTCCAGGAATTCATTGCTCAAAATGGCTAGGTACCAAAAGAATGAATCAACTTTTAAAAGCCTGCATTATTGCAAGCGCTTTCCTTTAACTCCGAATTTCCCGAGGCAATGTATCTAAGTTGCGAAATTCCCCACTGGCCACCGCACCATGCAGAAATTATTGGCTTGAAAGAGTCAGGAAAAATCCGAGGAAGTCTTGCCGTTGATGGAATGATAGGAATGAAAGGAGAAATGCATGAAAATATACCTCTGCGTGAGCTTGTATTGAGCCTTATGGCCGAGAATCTCTCTCTCTCTCTCTCTCTCTCTCTCTCTCAGTCAAATAATTGTAGGAAAAAATAAAAATAGATACTGACTCTGAAACAGAAAGTCACAATTTGTAACTTAAAAGTGACTCCAAAATTATTACGAATAAAATCAAAATACACAGTAGTAAAGAAACGACTCTAGACAGGAGGGTACATAGTGGGTGTAGTTCACTGAGCATCTGAATAATGAAACAACCAAGTGTGCCAAGAGATGGAGGGATAATAAGCATAAGGATGAGTATTGTACCTACAAGTATAAATTAGTATGGGATTAAAGCCTGAGTGAGAGAAGAGCTTGATGGTGAGTAGTAGATAATAAGCACCAAAAGACTGTATGAGTTTAAAAATTCCAGGCGAGCTGAATTCGTGTTTTTTGATGGGTACTTTGTAAAGAAATTGTCATTCCTTCCTCTTTTGCCGTTCTCTGACGTAAGCATAATATCTCGGGTTCTTATTTTCGTCTAGGATCTATTTTGTATTCCCGCTGACATTTACAGTACTGGATGGCATTTATTGACCAGCTGAACAAGAAATAAACACGGCACATTAATGGCTAAGGGAATAACAACGATATACATGATTACATATCCTCACTGACGCCACCACCACCATTCCAAGAGGCGCCATCCTGAAGAGGGGGCGACGGAGGGAGGGAGGGGGATGTGGAGTAGCCACCCCCATGGAAATTCAGGGTAGCGCGTCCCAAGGCCCGTCCAGTCAGCAGAACGATGGTGCCAAAGATGAGAATGTGGGGTCACTGCTGGAGGAGGGGGAAGGGGGGACCATGATCGGAAAGATGGGGGTCAGGGCTGAGGATGGGAAGGGGCGAGGGTCGGTGGCTGAGATGGGGAAGGGAGTCAGGCTGGGATAAGTGGAAGAAGAGGAGGAGAGGAGGGTGGCGCCACGGAGCATGATTCACGGACGGGATTGCCACCGGTATCGAGGGAAAATTATACTGGGAATTCTGTTTCCTTTATTTCGAGCTTAAGGATTCTTTGTATCGGAAATGAGAGTCTGGCATATATATATATATATATTTTTTTTTAATGCAGGTATATTGCTTTGAGCAGCCTGGTCAGTCAGTTACTCCCCAGTGTTTTTCGCATGTAAGATCCTTCACTCTCATTGACTTAGCGACGACCCATATTATGACCCTAACTGTCCCGAATTTATCACTCTTGTACTTGTTTTGCCTATGCGAACGCAGTGGAATAACGACTAGTTCCCTGTGTCCGTATGACGGAAGGTTTAAGCAACATAGTTCACTGACTCCTTCAATACGTGAGTTTTTCATACGTTAAAGGAATCATCGGGAACCAGCAACCACAAGACATAAATGGATAATCAGACAGAAAAGCTTAACTGTCTGAATGATATCAAGACTGATGTTAATAAAAGAATATGGTATAGGCTAAACATGGATGAAGTATGAAAATTTGAATATCTATAGACTGTTTTAGCCTGGCGGCATATTTCCGCACCGTAGCCCACTTCAGCATCGATCGCAGGGTTTTTATTTCCCAGGGAGGCCACTCTTATTTACTTGCTGATAACCGTAGCCTAACCAAACCTACCCTAACCTTGATATCCTAACCAAACTTAACTTAACCCAAACAGACTTATTTAATCTAACCTAACCACACCTTAATTCATCCATCCATTCATCATCCAATCCTATGTTGCCCCATGAGGAGCGTAGGAGCCTGGGGCTAGGCAAGTTGGTCCTAACATTTAAGAGGAGAGTGACCAGCGTCATTTATCCCTGAGTGGCGTTACACGAGCAATAAACCCCAACCATCCTTTGGATATAAATCTACACAGGCTCAATCAAATTGGAGCGCCTTTATTACCCAATAAACCACCAGGCACCACAATTTGGTTATATGGTTACCACCCAGCATAGTAAATGGTTTCCTGGTGTACAGGAAACCATATGGCTTGTCATTCAGTATAGGGTCACCCATAGGCAAAAGGAAGAGGAAAGCATGAAGGAAAGAAAGACAGAAGAGGAAGGAAGGAAGAGAGGAAAGGGCAGACATCCAAAGCAGCACTACATCGAGTAAGTGGATGGTGAGCGCCCTCACCTACCACATACCAAACCTTAATATCTTGATATATCCTAACCATACCCGACTTAACCCGAAGAGCCTAATCTAATTTAACTTATTCTAACCATCATATCCTGACCTCTCTTAACCCATCCTAATTTAACCCTAACAGACTAATCTTATATAGCCTAACCTTACCTTACCCGAGCGAACTAACCTAATCCAGCGAAGACTTTCCTTAAAGAGAATAAGTCGACTACCGCTGGGAAATCTGCGTGGCGGTGGCATATGACGTTGACAGGCAGTCCAGGACAGATCGCTTGGAAGACAGTGGTGCTCCGTCACTGCCAACCTGCCTCATGAATAGCCAGTGCTCGTGAATAATAGTGCACAGCATCGCAGGCCTCATTTTCCATCTTACCTGATGTGCTTTGTGTGGCATTATGAACATGATGGAAATCTATGTCATCCCTTAGCCTTTTGACGACAACGGAAATCTATATATTCTTGCTGCAACTAGGCGATTATATTTGGTTTATGGCGGCTTTCCATATTACTATATATGGGTTAAGTGGAATTTTCTCCATTACCCTTTCACGATGAGAGATCTCTCCTGTTTAAAATAAAATCGTATGAGGTTATATCATCATAGAGAAGTGGTCATAATGAACCCTATTAGAGATAACACATCACAGCATCACATCCTTCCTAAGATTAATAAAATCATCTGTAGGCAGCTGAAATTAGCTGTGAAATGTATTCGCGGTGAATGGGACTATACAGTATAATAGATTATATATATATATATATATATATATATATATATTATATATATATATATATATATATATATATATATATATTTGTATGTATGTATAATACCATGGGCATTCCTCGAGTCTACAGCTGAGCTTTTAACAGGCCTCTTACTCCCTGATGGTATGGATGGTGTAAATACAATATTCAGTCTGTTCTAAGGCCGCGCTTCGTAATGGACAGCTGTGATAGGTAATATTCTGTCGACAAATCTATGTTAAAAAAGGATATAATTTTATTAATGAAGTTATGTGTGTGTTTGGATCTGAACATTTAAAATTTAAAGACTGAATACACTGATAATCCATATTCTTTATCAGAGTGAACTTAGGAAAGGAAAGAAAAGATCGGTAAGAGTGCATATACACCTACGAAGAAATTGAACAGCTCATTATGAAACTGAATGACTCAGATTCACAGAGGCATGAGTGATATCAAGAAAAGGCCGAAATTGAACGATATTGCGAGTGAGTCCTAAAGGTTCATAAGATGGCCAAATTTGGCAACGGACTATAACACCTGGAATGGTGGGCAGTTATCGTCAGGATCAAACACACGCACTTCCAGTTACAAGGCCACGGTGCTCTGCGCAAACTGCCCCAAACACCCCACTGCCATGCTCAATGTGCTCGAGTTGCCTGGGACCGTCTAGGGGATTTGGCGAAGTTTATGGGATGCGAGATGCGTCATCCAATACAGCTCGAGGCCCGTAAATGAGAACGATGTAATTCAGATCCGAGTTGAGAGGTGAATTATAGCCACTTGTGCGATATAAAGATTTTCTTTAAAGGACATAAATACCGACTGGAGAGAGAACCGGAGCCATAATCGTTCTTCTCCCCGGCCATCCACGTAAATCCTGGTAAGAATGAGCGCAAGGCTAAGTTTTGCTGGGTTTAATATTGTAAGCGGATAAACATTCAGTTACCCACTCCTGTATATTAAGAAGGTATTTGGCTAAACCTTCTCTAATCCAGTTATATACACTGTCACTATTTTTGGCTCAGTGCTTGCCAGTGAAATCTCCTCTGTGGTAAGACCCTTGCGGCCCCGGAGTTTGTCAGCAAAATAGGCGGTAAATTGAAGCTGCCCTCGCAGTAAGTTCATCTATTTTAGCATATCTACCCTGGTGTAATAACTTAGGTATATGGATGACATGGTACTAATCTCCTGGGACTTTTGTTTCCGGCTAACACGATGCGGGAATAATGCCGTCGTCACCGGAGAGGAGGCCATTAGAGTGCTCGTTTCAGGCCTCATAACTCTGACGCCGCACATATAAATCACAAACCACGCTGTAACCGCATCAAAAATACACCAATAACTTCAAGAGAAAGGAAAAGAAAAGAAAAAAAAGGAAAATGCTCTCAGGTGTGTACAGTGGTATGCACTTTAATCTTTGACCCTGAAGCAACAAGCTTAAAGACTTTATGCTCGAGGAAGAGACCTTATAAAGGCTACAAACACAAAGTTATGTTCACGTAAGAAACCCCATAAAAGCTGCAAACACAACACCAACGCAACACCGCAAAAGCTGTTACACTAAATGTGAACGCGGAAAATGGTGTCATTTAAGTGTGTATGCAACACGGTCTCTGACCGTGAAATAAAATAATATAACAGAGAAAAGAAGTTATGTTCATGAAAGAAACCACAAAAAAAGCTGGAAAAACAACAAACTCGTAACAAAAAACAACACACGCGCTAACAATAACAGTCAATGAAAATTCCGTCACTAAGGTTTGGTCCCGATAGTGCGCAACAACACAGCACAACGTAACTCAACGCAGCTCAACACAAAACAGTAGAATACAGCACAATATACCACAGTGCAACGCAACAAAACAAAACAAAACACAAATTCCTGATAATACTTCCACAAGCCATCTCTTTTCTATCATTGAAGTTGCGGCCTCAAATATCTGGGTCTTCTGCGAGGACAAAGGGAAAGAAAATAGCCCACATTACTTCCGCTTGTGAGCCTTCTAGCCGGTATATTACAGGCCTGGCGGGGGGAACACAGAACGAGAGGAAGTATATTTTGGGTCTAAATCGACTCCCTAATGCCAAGCGTTTTCGGGGCTCTGAAACGCGGCCGGTCTTCCTCTTCTTCTTTTTCTTTCCCTCTTGCGGATTTTTCTTCCGCTATTTACCTGATTCTGATATCTACTTTAGTTATGTATCAGCCCAGCCCATAATGCTGCTGCTAGTGCTGCTGCAGATCATGATGATGATGACAAAGGCAACACTGATGTCGATAATGATGACAGCGAAGGTGGCGATGATGGTATAATAGTAAAGGTGATGATAGAGTGAAGGAGGAGGAGGATAACGAGATGATAATGAGCTTTACGATAATTATGATGATAATGATGAGAATAACGCTGTTGGATGATCACTATGTTTAACCCTTTCACTACGAGAGATCCTTCCCATTGTTATGAAGGGTAGTCAGAATTAATGAGAAATGTGGCCATAGACGTTAAGAGGTTAAATGAGACCCTTTCTAACCCTTTCATTATGGGAGGTATCGCCTTGGTCAAAACAGCCATTTGAATGTGGCCAGCATAGGCAGAAATATCATCATGGTAGTTGTTGCTGTTATTATGACCCCAGGCCCATCTGATACGTGAACCCAGTGAACTGCAGGCTTGAGTTGCCATTCTCCTGCATCCCACGCCCTTTCGGGAAATACGAAGTGGCGAGGAAGGTTAGTAAAACGAGGCACTTGAGACACCAGGTTAGATTGATGCCACGAAATGAAGGCGTCTCTTTCGAGCCACGTCATGGTGGGAAAGCGACTGCTGAAAGGAAGATGCCTTTTTTCATGTATTGTGTTCTCCTGGGTTGGAAGGCTTTTTCGTACTTTCCCTGTGCTACTGATTTTGCATAATACTCCTTAATATTCTCGTATGTATTAATTAGTCATTTAGATATCGCCATGGTATGTGCAGCTATCAAGGAGGTGAATTTTAACGTATCATGTAAAGACTAAGAATTATGGAGCCGCCTTTGTTGGCGAATGTTAAGGCTCCATGTCTCACTGTCTGACTGGCTCTTCTCTCGTCAAATTCATGCTTTTATAAACGTAAATAAAGGCGGTTGTAAAACGGAATACTATGATTAGCTAGAACCAGATTAAATTGTTAAAAGATTAAACAAACAAGTTATTGTATGGAGGGGAGTTATAGTTTCCCAAAGTTGGCAGTATCAAAACTAAAGCAAAAATACTAAGTTAGCCAATTATTAAAAGAAACAGAATAAGAGGCACTAACATACTAAAGTACTTAACAACACGAGGTGGTGGTGGAGTGGTTAGAGCAGTGAGTTGCAGTAATAATTAATGCGGGGTCGATCACAGAAGTAGGAAAATACAGTTTGTGAATCTGAATGATTTTTTTTTTGTTTCACTGACATTCGGCAAGACTTACCTACTTTATGTCCAGAGACGGAATAGTAAAAGACTGATAAAAACTGTGTAACTGACTGTAACCACGTAGCATACTAATACAATCAGAAAATGGCCTGATTCTACAAGCACCTCCAGTCATTCCCAACAGCCTGCACTAATCACAGCGAAAACAAGCCATGGCAACCAAGAAAATGGAGGTTATAGAGTATGGCCAACCGTTGCTGGAGCGGTGAAGCTAATATCGCCCCTCGCTCCCATAACATCCGCCCCTCGCGTTATTCCCCGCAGTAAGCCCGCCCATCCGTTCCCAGTTAATAAGCAGCCCAGCCCTATAGCCTTCATAACGAGGCCCCGCCAACTGTGCTTCCCAGGTAGATTCCAAGGCCGCTTTTAATTCCTTTAGTGCTATGTCGGTGGCGAGTTTGTGGAGCACTCACTTTAACTTAATTCTTGCAGTGTAAGACCTTTTTACTGCATTCGTACTGCTACCAGATTATTAGCATTATTTTTACTATTACTGAATATATTATTATTATTATGATCATTATTACTAGTGGCGGTAGTAGTAGTAGTAGTTGGAGTAGTAGTAGTCGTAGTAGTAGTAGTAGGGTAGTAATAGTATTTAGTTCAATGTAGCATCCAAGGGGTTAAAGAAAATTAATTCCTTCAGTTCATAGCATTCCTTTGCTGGATAAAATCGTGTATAGATAGCAAAAATAAAACTAAAAATCCATCGTATGGGTTAAGTGATTAAATACTATGACATCATGGTGATGATTTTAGGATTGCCACCACCGGACTATGCTATTCGTCATGGTTAGGCTACCTCTTTTCGTGGTAAAGGACTTAGGAACATTCCTCATCAGCACCTGCAGTACGGTGAGGCCTTTATGTTATAGACTTTTTGCCACAGGACGTCGCTTGGTGTAGGCAGCCATGTCGGAGTGACGGATTTAAAAACTGTCTCCATTAATCCTTTTAGGTCGAGGACGTTAGTATTATTATATCCTTGCTGCCGTCAGTGGATTTTACCTTCTTTGATTTAAGAAGACTCGTATATGGTATGGTTACATGGAGAAATTTCTACTTCCTAAACCACGAAATGTCTTCCCCAAACATAATATATCGTCATCTGGCGGTGCAACGCATAACATTAAGAAAAGACATTGCTATTGCGAAGTGGGTAATTTGTGTATGGCAGGATCCGCCGAGGGAGGGAATGAGACCCTAATTTATTGGGCGGTTTCGTCTTTCATCCTACATGTAATCCTGGTCTAATTGCAAGGGAGGAGGTTGTTACTGCGGGCTCCGGTACAGGTGATGGCATCTATTACACGGTCTTTGTGTGGATCATGAACTCTAATGGCGGGGACTTTGACCATTTCGATGTTACTGAGCCTCGGATTGGAGTGATGCCGCCCTCCTTCATCAGAGAGCTTCACGTCTCATCCTTCACAATTTCAGTCCGGATCTGCATTCAACCCTTCAATCCGAGGAGAGCTCTCCTTAGCTGAATAACTTTCTTCAGGTAGTAAGCAAAAAATAAACAGGGTCTATGGTACGAATAGTGCTAACCGAGACATACCAATCCTTTAATAATCAAGCAGTTTCCCTAAGCAGCAGAAAGACACAATAAACAAGGACTCGTGTACTTGACTGGTTGGTGGAGACTTTCTAACCTTTTTTTTCCCCGAAGAGTAGCTCCAAAGTCGACCGTCGAGTGGTAGAAAGGAAATAAATAAAAACAGTCCAAGTAAATGGAGTCAGAGACATGCTTAAAGCGATCTATAAGCTCATTTGGTATCGGGGAAATATATAACATCTTCCTGTACTTATGACGGATTTTATGGTAAACTGTTACACGTTCTCTGCTAATCAAACACTCCTCATTGTACAGTGTTTCCTTTAGCTTTCTCATTCCTGGCACTTCTCCTGACCCTCTCTGCTTCCCTTGTCTTCCTATCTGGTCTCTCTCTCTCTCTCTCTCTCTCTCTCTCTCCAACACCCTTCTTCGCCAGTCTGTGTAAGCACCGTAGCCCTCCGTCTCCCTCTGTATTCTCCACCCTCGTCTTGCTTAGAATACCAATATGTAAAGATTTTGGGTGTAGGGGTGGAGTGGGGGGACAAACTTCGATATTTCAGTGACAGTTCCATCTCCACCCCACCTCCTTGCCACCCTCTCCAGGCCGTATTTGTCTCCTCTGTCACCCCGTCCCTCGCCCTCGACTCCCTTCATTCTCTCTGACCTCATTCTCCTAGACACCCCTTTCTCGTATTTCCACTCCGCGTCCTCACCCCCTTCCTTGTATCTGATTTGGACTGGCCCATGCTCCGGACCGCGCGCGCGCACACACACACACACACACACACACACACACACACACACACACACACACACACACACACACACACACACACACACACAAGATTCTCTCTCTCTCTCTCTCTCTCTGCCACTGCCCCTTTCCTTTCTTGGACGACCTATCCTAGTCCCCTCTTCGACCATCGATCACCCTCTGTAGCACTAGCAGGCGCCATTCCCTTTTCCTCTCTCTCTCTCTCTCTCTCTCTCTCTCTCTCTCTCTCTCTATTCAGATAATTTCCTCTTCCTTTTCCATGTTACCCCACCCACATGGATGGCTATATCCAATGTGCGTCTCTAACTGTGTCCCTCGGTCTCTCTGAGTCACTGCCTTTTTAAAGGATGCAATATGACCAA